>NW_027104776.1:42018-104322 GCF_000696795.3 Halyomorpha halys
CTGGAGGAATTTTTTCTTATGTTGTTATGAGGATTTTTTCTTATGAGGAATGTTTTCTTACAAGAAGAAAACTGTGCACTTATAGAGTAGGATCAGATTATTACCACTTACAGTAGCAACAAAAATGATCAGCAACTGACTTTTGAGGATCATCTCTTCATAAATAGAAAAAGAAGGGAAGAGCTATTAAGAGATGTTAAAAGGGTGTTTAAGCATGACACTGAAAAAGCATTAGAAACCTTTGCAAAAATGTTTTGAGAAGTAAAATAATACAGGTTTTTTTTTAGCCATAAGCTTTGTATTATTTAAAAAAATAAAATTACATACACATAAAACATAAAATATGGATTTTTTTAATTAAGATTTTTACTTCTATAAATGAAATAAGGTACATTTTGACTTCTGTTAGGACAACTGTCAAGAACCTCTATAAATTAGATAACTATCATTTTAAACCTGCCTATTTTTAAAACTGGGTAAATGAAAATATTCTTTAAATGATCGAAAATCCTTGGTCCCTTGAGATCCCAGTTGTTCAGGTTAAACTCTATCACAACATTCTTAATAGATGTTAAATATGTACGGCTATAATAATGCTAAAAAATCAGTTAAAAATATAATTGCATAAAATACTACCTGGCCATTTCCACTAAATCCAAGAGCTGAGCAAACCACTTTTGCTTCTTGAACACCAAAATCGTCATCACATATGGTTCCCCAAACACCAAACCTTCTCACTTCGACTCTTCCTTCATTCGCTTTACTGCTTTTACTCACACCTCCTGTTCCGACCAAGCGCACTTCTATTGGTGACTTTAGGTTTTAAAAAAAATGTGAAAGTAATAAAATAAATATTTTTCTCTTATCATAAGAAGCAATTAATAAATATGCGATTCTTTATAAATAATTGATAACTTACTTCACATTTTTTTGGATCTTCGTCACTATGATCTTTGCAGTCCTTGACATTGTCGCAAAGGAAAGCTAGAGGTATGCACTCGGCAGTCTTTTCACACTGCCAATAGTTGAAACTGCATTCACTTTTAGCAATTTTGCAAACAACTCCGGCAGCCTTCAAACACTTAATAAAATCAATTATATTATACTTAATATGGTTTATCTACATTTCCCAACAATACAGTTTAAATTAAAGCATTTCATTTATAGAGGTAATTTGTGTCTGTAATGTAAATTATATGGACTATAGCAAGGTAGTCAGGCAGATGAGATAAAGGAGTAGCAGCCAAAAAGGTTTGCCATAATATTAAGAAACAAAGTTTGTCAATAAAGTTATGGCAACTGAGTTTTAGGATCAAAAAAGGGGTTTTGTTTTTTTATTTTATTAGACAATAGTTCCTAGGACAATAGGTGTGGAACGTTTTCATAATAATACACCCTAAATGCAGTCTGGAATTGACAACAAGTGAGAATATTTGGCCAAATGGCAGTTCAGCAGTGACAAGGAATTGAAAAATGAGGTTAAACACTTTCCCAATGACACAGTGGGACAAAAGCTACCACATTGTGCTCAAAAATCTATCAAATGAAGCAGTGATTGTTGAGAATATTAGGCAAATGTTCAACTTTTAAAATAGTATAAATTTTATAAAAAATAAGTAGAATTTTGTATTTAAAAAAAAATATAAGGGGAATCACCCTTACTATTTTAAAAACCATTGAAATTAATTAAAAATTTAATTAGATGTAATTTAATACCAAACATTAAAAATATTGTTAATAGTGAAAATTGTTTGAGACATAACTTAAATGAAATTTAATAATATACATTACAAAACAAATACACAATTGTATTGTTCAGTAAAAATTAACACTTAGATCTTTGTTTATACCACTTATTACTATCACTTGTTAAAAAAAAAAAAGAATAATCAGTTTACTCATGAAAATTGGTTGGAAGATCAAGTTACATCGTTGTCATAAATAACTTTCCAACAACAATAATCGTACTCATCATTTCCAACTAGATATACGTTTGTGGTTTATGAATAAAAACAAACTTTAGAGTTCAAATGAGTGGTTTAAAGTCAATAATAAATTCTTACCTCTTCAGCTTTGCAGTCGTGAATACCCCATCCATTGTGGAAACAGTCAGCAATGGATGTTTCATTTCCCAAACAATGGAGATTGTCTATTATAAAACTCATATTGTGATTGGTGTTGAAAAATGAATGCTTTTTTATTTCCAAAGCACCGAGGGGAAATCCTAGGTGACGACAAACAACATCTCCATCTTTTGGCTCAAATTCATCATCACACACCAAGCCCCACTTGTCATGCGCTATTAAAATAAAACAAAATGAAGATTGAGAAAACATTAATTATTTCGGACTTTAAATAAAATAAGATAAAATTTATATAAGTACTAGCAGCTGTTGTCAGTACTTGGGTTTAGCACTCAGTAAGGAAGTACTTTTTCTGGATCAGCAGTTGTGGGAAGGAGATGGTTTGGTCAAGATCATGTTCAACCTTTTTTTTTCTTATTACCCTCTGCCTGTTCATTCTGACATACAGAACGGGAGGGGGTTAAGAGAGGAAAGATTTTATCTAGAGGTAGCCAACCTATTATTAAAATGTATTTTATTCTAACCATGGTGGGAGGACCAAGTTATTATTCTGTGGGACTACTACAAAATATAAGTCAATCTCCCAGGCCGGAATCCGCACTACTACAGTTCTGAGGTTACTAAGACCAACACCTCAACTCCCTCGGTCACAAACAGTCCAGGATCACGCTCAAACATCAGGTTCTTCCCCCAACTAAGGATTCCCAGTTTATGGAGGCTATGCAGTGTATTCTAGAAAGGCTCCTGAATCCACAGGATTGATCCAAAGCTAATTAAATAGAATTAATAACTATCTGCCGAACCCAGATATGAACCTGGACCCATGAGAGGCACAGTGTCTTATTCACTGAGCATCTTCACTCTCTTACTTTATATATAAAGAAAATTAAAACAGACCAAACAAATAATAAAGATTATAAATTCATACCTTTAACTTCAATAGTGCCTTCATTTGGCTTAGTGCCACCGGTCAATTTTATTTGAATTTTCTGTTTTAACCATGTGCAGTCGCCTTCATCAGAGCGATCTCCACAATCGTCTCTCCCATTACAAACCTATTATAAAAAATAATGTATTAAGAAGAAAAGTTCTACAAAAATAAAGTTACTGTAAAAAGAGAAACTACTCACTGTTTCTTGTGCAATGCATTTTCCATTACCGCAAACAAATGAGTTTTTACATTGAATTGATTTTGATTTCACTTCGTAATAATCCCAACCGGGAGCATGAGTTCTATTACCTGATAATCCAATGTTACTTTCACTTAAAACACATTCTTCTTGATCGACTCTAAATTAAATTAAAGTATTAAAACTCCTTGGAAACAAATATTGCAGAATAAAAACATCAAAAATCACTCACAGGTAAGAAAACGATCTACAGTTGACCAGTTCTAGACATCTTTGAGCACAAGCATTGAGAGGTGTTTTGATGAATACTTCAACATCTGATACGATAAGTTTCGAGTTCTCGAAAATGGAAAATTGAGATGAAATAATTTGGCAGTTATTTTCATCTTCAGAGTCAGAACAGTCCTGAAAACAAATTCAAAGGATAAAAAATTAAAGAAAACTGATATTGATTCAAGTTCTAAAAAGTATTTCACTATAATTTCAATTAAATAGCAAAATGAAAAAAAAATCAATCTATTATAGATAATTTACTTACAGACTGACCATCACAAACTTGAGATGACGGAATACATTTTCCACTGAGTCCACAAGCAAAATAGTTGGGAGGGCATTGAAAATATCTTGCAGACTTTTCTAGGCTTGCTAAAAATGTTAATTTTAATATTTAAATAAGAATTATTCATGAAGACATATGAAGTAAATTTAATCTTATTCATACCTTTTATTTTAGAATAGCTAATTATTAAGGAAATGAAATGAAGTAACATTTTTTTTTTGTCTTATAATTACAAGGATGTTTTCGGATGATCTTCATTTTCTTTATAGATACAAAATGTGGGTCCTAATTTTAGGAGAAGAATAAAGAAATAATAAATTGATATTATAGCGTAGCAGTCCTGAATATGAAAAGTTGTTGGGTTGAAAAAATCATTAAAAGGTAAATTAGCTGTAAATCAACAGCAGAAGTTAAGGAAAGTGTTGAAAATGATCTTTGGTGATACCAATATATAACCTGTAATGCTCCAAAGATTTTCTAGTTATGTAAACTTTTAAAGTAGGTTAAATTATATTTTATTCATACATCATGTATTATTCTATAAATTTATTTATATATTTTACTAATAATTAAATGATCACCTTGAAAATAATGTACTATTGTTAATGTAGTAATTAATAACTGCAATGACTTTATCAAATTAGTTGTATGAATAACCATCTGTCATGGTATTATTATAACGTAACATACCTTCGGCACAAATAGGAATATCGCATAGCTCTTTCTTCACAAGCGAATTAGTATCTCTTACATAGCACCATGGATGAGTTTCTTTACCCGCAACATTACGGCAGTAGTTATGCCCTGATAAACTTACTCTACAATTATGAAAATGCAAGAGCTGTTTTTAATAAATTATTCTGAGAAAATATAATAAATAAAAATCATAAGAGAGAAAATTAGAAATAGCGTACTTTCTATCTGCCTCTGAAATCCTATATTTCAATTCCTGAAGGACATCTTTGTGGTCCCATGAAAGACAGATATTTCCTGCTTTAGTGACATTTGCACCACCCTTGTAACCAGTACCGGTACCCATAACACAGCCTGAGGTAAAAAAATATATATTACTAATAACCAGCTTGGTTCATTGAGTTAGCACAAGACTTGATGAAAAAGGACCAGGGAATTCATCGAGATACAAAAAAAAAATAAAGATAAGAGATAACTATTACCAATTTTATTAGCTGCTCTTTCACAAACATATGGAAGACTAGTGGGCATAGCATCACAATCCTCCACGTCCCAATAATAGTATTGTGCATCACAGAGTCTATCTTCTGAACCTTTAGAGTCCTTGCAAGGGAAATACCTTCTCAAAATGATACAGAGTGCACGACCGGTGTAGGTTTGAGGTGGTATAGACTTAGCACCACTCCAGCCTGAAAAACATTAAAAGAGGTTTATAGAAATAATAATAAAATTCTTTTTTTATTCTGGGACAAATCTCTACAGAAAAATAATAAAGAGAATAAAAATTAAGTTTTAGTATCTTAGAGTAGAAAGAAAAACAATCAACAAATAAAATAATAAATATTAAATCAAAATGTGACTTCTAATAATAAATTTAAAAAAAAAATGTAATTTACAATGAAGAGATGATAATGTTTAAAGTCGATATTTACAAATTTTTAAATTAATGTCTGAGCATCCATTTACTCCACAATAAGGCAAAAAAATAGTATAATAATAGAGAGTAGAAATTTTAAAAAACCAACAAACAAAAAAATTAATAATTAAATCAAAATGTAGCTTCTAATATTAAATTTGGAGAAAAAAAAATGGATAACTTGGAAGAGGAAGGATGCCAAGAAATGCTTAGGATGGTAGGAATGATAGAACCACTTCAACTCTTCATAATACCAGGAAATAAAGGTGTTCCTGTTATGTGTCGCTACTGCGGAAACAATCTCACTGTTAGGCACATTTTTACTGAGTGTATTGCTCGCCAATCATACCGATTCTATTAAGATTTACAGGAGATGATGAGGAAAAGACCCCACAACAATATAAAAACTTTTTCACTTTTTAAAAATAATTAATATCTATGATCATACATAGTCTAACTCAAATTCCAGCATGTAAAATGGATGCATAATTTAATATAGTAATTTACTCACTACATCAGTTCTAATTGTAACTTTATAAAATGTAAATTATAATTGTAATTGTAAATTTGTAACATTCTCACTTTGTAATTGTAACTTTGCGAACATGTCAATTATAATTTAATTTGTAAATCCAGTGGTCCTAGTGGTTGAAACACTTAAATAATTAAAAAAAGAAGAAAAAAAAAGGTGTTTCTAGGGATGCCGAACATGAATCATACAAAACAATTAATTAAACATTTTAGTTTAGCCTCAAGCTTTCCCAAGACACCCCTATACACTGTACAACAGTAGTCAAAGTATAATGAGAGACCTTATCATAAAAGAGCCTTATAATGAGATGGCTATATCTGTGATGTACATAGCATCACTGCATACATGATACTTAGTTGAGTCTTTTATAAATGGTTAAGCATTTTCCAACTATCATGGTTGAATGAAAACTTTTCTTGCATCACAGTGAGAATTATGAAAAAAATCAACAAAAGATTGGTTATTTTCAATGAGCAGATAAAATGATATTTTATATGAGACAAAAAAAAAATAAACAACTAATACATTTCAACAATGGCTCTCTCTACTGCTAAAACAATCAAAAGTAAGATAAGGCTTATAATCCAAATACTAATATTAAAGTACTCATTATTACCTGGCCACCAGTTGTGATAAGTGAATGTGCTTTCACTGCCTTCCCAAATCCAAATCGAGCCTCCCATCAGGGACATACCAACACCAGAAGTCATGATATTACCATCTACATTCTGCCTGATTAGCCATTCAGATACAAAATCATTTTCCACCTTTAACAAATTAAAAAAAAATATTATTAATAGATATGATTTTTTTTTTCATTTTATTCATATGAAAAGTTACATCCACTATGGTCCAACCAGATGATAACATTTATCGGTCGGTGCCAAAATAATACATAAAAATGCTAGACATAAGTGAAATGTAATTATTACAATTTTGACTATTAGTGCATTGTGGAGACTATACAATTTTTAAGCTATATAAGTACAATATGAATTGATCTCAAGTGATACAACGACTAAAATGAAAATAAAGTAAAAAATAAAAATAAAATAATAATAATAAAAATAACTGAAAGGACTTTGAAATGAATAATAAAGCTGCAAATTCATAATTAGTGAATTAATATAATAATGAGAATAAAACAAAATGTTACAGGATATGATAAAAATAAGGATCCAATAGTATCTAAATAAATAATATCCACACCTAAGCACACTCATATATAGCTAATTCTAATTGTAATATAATGAATAATTATGTGGAGTTAAAAAAACATACAGGCAGATATTTGGTCATTTGGTGTATCAAAATCAGTTATTAGGAATCATAGAAGTAAGATAGTACCTAATTAAATGTTTCTTTTTTAGTTTTCTTCGTGGTTTATTTATTAGTTCTTCTGGTGAGGGATTGAATATATATGCTACCATATAGTTTAAGGTACGTTTATGAAATTTGTTATTATAGGATGGTTCCATAAATTTAATTTTTTTTCTAACATTCTTTAGATATATATTTCTTTTCTAAACAAATTATTATCTATAAATTTTAAGATAATTCTGTAAAAATAAAGTAGTTTAGGTTGTAAAGTACCAACAATTTTAAGATCTTCTACTTTATTATTGCGGTGCGTTATTGTTCTTAATGTTCGATTTTTGCAAGTTTTGATAAATGGCTATTAGCACTGGTACCATAACATTCGATCCAATATCTAAATACTGATTCAAATAATGCTTTGTAGACCGTTATTAAAGCTTCTCTGTTAAGTACAAATAGGAGGTAATAAATTTTATAAGAGCATACTCTTAACCTCTTTAAAACATTTACTATGTGTGGTTCCCAAGAAAAGGCATTATCCACAGTAACACCTAGGTATTTATATTTGTCTACAATATTTAATTTTTTACAGCAAAATATTTTTATATTGTTTGTGTTAGTGAGACAGTCACAATCATGGTCTTTAATTTCCCAATGTTGTTTACAGAAGGCATATGGGTTGATTTTATCAACATAATGACTGTTTTATGTAAACTATGAGATCTTTGTCATGAGCCTATTTTAAAAAATTAGAATATATAAGATTAGGTGCAAAAATCATATTATGGTTAAATAAAAACTAAACAAGACATTTTATTTGACTAGCTCTATAAATCAGAACAAATTGATGATAGAAATCTTGAGTGATACATAATTTCCATAAGATTTTTATAATAATATGAACTCCAATTTTTTTTTCTTTTTTCTTTATAAAAAATCAGAGTACTCCTCCATCTTTAGAATTCTCCACAGTTTTCAACAATGCAACAATAAAAAATAAATATAATTGCACATATATTTTTAAATTATTATTAATTTAAATTCAGAATATATTACCTATTACAAACAAATTTTACTTTATCACAGACACTAGTTGCTCCCTGTGTCCAGGGATAGTATTTTATTATTATAGTATCTATAATATAGTTTTTAAATTTACTACCTTATTTGTAATGTAAATAGCTTCTTTTATTTTTTTTATTTTATATTTTGTGTTTTTTCACTATCTAAAATTTTTGATATTTATGTATTTTATATATATAAAAAAGGGAAAAAATGTAGAGTTTATTTCAATGAAAAATTCTTATGGAAAAGTATATGTTACTCAAGATCTATATTTTAAAATTGGACCTTTTCAGTACAGGAGTTTGTCACATAATAAGAACAAATTAAATATTACTTTTTTCTTAAATTTCATTGTACTATATTTATATTATCATGAACAATTGTTTTATATATATTTTTTAAAACTACCTGTGATGTTATGTCAACAAGATGACCTCCTTTTTTCTGACAATAAGAAAGAGCTTCTCCTTGTGTAAAACCGACAAGATTTTCAGTAGGGGTTTCTTCACTTGGTGTTACAATAGAATAACATCGATCACCAAGGGACATTTCTCCAGGATAGCATCTTGACAAACCATGGCTATAACAACGTACCCAGACTCCATCTTTGGTCGGATCACATCCATCACCTATAGAGAAAGTTTATTTAAAATGGAAACAGCAACATTACATAATATTCTAAATAATTGGAATGATTTTTTTTTATTAAAAACATTTGGTGGAAAGAATATTAACAAAAAAATAAAAATAGTTTTTAAAAGTACTTTTTAACACTTCTTTATTAATTGTTAAAGTTGATTTAGTGGTAAAATATAGTAATACATCAGATAGTTACTTTACTACAGATTGTTTATTATATTAAACTACCTCATTTATTCTTAGCCATAGTAGAAAGAGAACATTATCCAACCTATTCCAAGGAATGGTAAGATTGAGGCTTATTCTTTGAGTGTGCAACAAAGTAAAAATTAACCCTCTCTTACTGTGTAATAAACTATAAACTAGTAAAGCTAATTTCTATGCTGATTGAAAAAAAAAAATACATTACTTATCTGAAAAAGTTAAATTTTAGTTTTTAATAACACAAATGATATTTTAATCTGCATTGAAACTGACATTGCATTTAAAATAAGATAATTCATCACAAAAGTGGTGAATAATTTAAAAAAATACTTGATATCATAAGAATAAAAAATAATACTCACTTTAAATAATAGAAACAAAAAAAGTGATAAATTTTTAGGTTGATTTGATTATTAATACTCACCAACAGATAATGTACAATCGAGCAGAGAATCTTCTGAGCCGGTACAAACAACAACATCAGTAGCAAGAATGCTCGAAGTGATATTTTTTACATCAGCGGGTAAACCTTGCCAGCTAAGCTCGGCACCTCTTAAAACAGAAAAAAATATGATATTATTGATTATTTAATCTTAATTATATAATATGGTTATGAATAGATTAATTACCTTGGAAACCCCAAACTTCTACAAACAACATGAGCTTCTTCAATTTTCCAGTCATTTCGTTTATCACAAACAACACCCCACGATCCAGTGGATAACTGCATTTCCACAAAACCTTCAAACTGTGATGGGCTTCCTCGCAAGCGTATAATTTGTTTGTCGAGTGTGGAATTTCTTTTAGAAATCAGCCTAGCTTTTGGAGCAGAAGGAATTTCTGGATTGAAAGATTGTTTTTGAGTCTTCACATTCTTTTTATCTGTGATGATATTTTCTTTAGGTGAAGATTCGATCCTAATTTTAGGTACAATTGACAAGGTTTGAACTGGTTTTGCTGTTGTAGTTGGTAATTTAGTTGTTGTTGTTGTGGGAACTGTACTGGTTGATTCCACAGATTTATTATAGTTAATTAACATATCTGTGATATTTTCTACAGCATCAATTATTGCTGCGTCAACAGGCTCTATTAAGTGGAAAATATATCACATCAATATTTGGAACAAAAACATTAACTTATTTTAGAACTAGAGTTACAATAATTACCAACGCTTTCAGATGGTAATGTTGCAGAACGGTAAATATGTACTTCAGGCATTGTTTCTGCAGGCTGTAAATTTTCGCCCTCATGGATTACACTTTTTTTATTGTTAGTATTACATCTGACTTGATTTATATGGTCACATATCAAAAGTTCAGGATTGAATCTGAATTAAATTAAACATAAATTGATGACTATATTAAATAAAACAATTGTATCTCATTATAATTTGAAATTTATCATCCAGTTATTATGCATTATATTAGATGGCTTGTGCAGAAACAGAAAAATACATTGGTAGCACTCTAATAACTTTTATAACAAAACCATTTTCTTTACAGATGCCTCACACAATTATTGAGAACAAATTGGAAGCAAGAATAAAACTAGAGGGTTTTTGTGGATATGGTGTTTATAATGAAACAACAATTGTCTATAATGGGTCTGCAATATGGTGGATAATTTTATCTGTGGAAAAATAATAAGCATTAACTAATTGTAGAAGAATTTTTTGCAAACCCAAAAGGTGAAATCTATATGAACAAAGTATCAGGATAAAAATAAACATGCATGTATGTATCTTGGAGGTGAGGGATTTGTGTTTTGAGTGTTCATGAGCTAAATAAGTGGTGTTTGATTATTAAAGAAGTCATAATCAAAGAGCAAGTGTGTAATCAGAATACGTAGTGAGGACAGTGCTTGGATGGGACCTAGGTTACTTCTTCAAAAGACATCTGATTATTAAATAAAAATGAAATAATTTAAAAGAACACAAAATAAATATGAGGAGTTTTCTAGAAAGTCATTATATTCACTTTTGAAAGTTATTTAAAAATTAAAGAGCATCCTACCTAAATATGCTAATTTTTTGTTGAAAATTTAACACTACAGATTGATTTGTAACACAAATGTCTGGCAGAGTTAAATTTAAATTTCGAAAAAAAAACTGAATTATTTTTTGATATAGAATTTTAATTTGTGAAACAAACCTTTACTTTTCAGAAGTGAATATATTAACTTATGATAGATTCCTCATTTATGTGTGTATGTATTTTAATAATATATCAGAATAATTACAAAAAAAAAAAAAGAAATATACAATACCTTGTTCCTGGACTACAGTCCATAACAAAAGTTCTTCCATGAGAACAACTTAAAAACTTGGTACAATCAGAATGAGCAGTCAGACCACTGAAACCTTCGGGACAAACATCCTTCGGTGTATCATATGCCTCAGTAGTAGTTGAGTACAGCTCAGGGTAGTAAACTGACTTATTTGGGTCCAAATCAATATTGGAAGGATAGGAGTAGTTGCTTTGTGGTTCAACTACAGGTTTTACAGGAGGGTAAAAAATTGCCGGCATTACAGGCTTTGGCTCTACAGAACCAGGGTATTGTGGGCCATAATAACCTTGGTTATAATTAGGATTCAAGTTCTTTTCAGGGCTTGCTTGATCTGGGAAAACAAATGAGCTCTGTCCTTGTGGAGAACCTTGGGAATAATTGGGTGGTGGTTGAGCATAAGTGGGATAATAATTGGGTTCAGTTTTCACAACTGGACCACTCGGAGTGTGGGTTTTTGTATGGTAAACTTGCTTTGGTTGAACTGGTTGATAGGTATTAAAACTAGTAGCAGGCGGGGGTGGCGCATTATGTGGATATGAGGAGGATACGCCAGGTGAGTATTGATGAGTAAAAGGTTGCTGATTGAATCTTTCTGGGTAATACGGTCTTGGATATGGAACAGGTTGGGCTGGTGCAGCTGGAAAACTATACTGTGGATTCTGATAATAAACTGGAGGTGGAGGTGGCTCCATTCTATAAGATGGAGGCTGAACTCCTGCATGTTGGTAAGCCTTAGCGCTCTTTTCAATTGGCTGCTGGTCTGGAAGAATCAAAATTATTACAATTTTTACCAAATATCTATGACTACTATAAATACAATAAATATCACTAATATAAGAGCCCTTAAGCTGACAAAATGACTAACCCCAATTTCAACAGCTTAAAAAGAAACTTTTAATAATATTTTACATTTCAATACCCTCACCTTCTTCTTTTAGTATATTGTAATAGAAATATAGAAATATAAAACTACCAAAAAGTTAAATAAAATTTACATTCTGGTTAAGAGCAGAATTCATTCAATGCTAAATTATTATACAACAATATTGAAAATACAAAAACTGATTTGGAGGGGTTTGTCATTCTGTCAAATGAAAAGATATGCATACCTAAAGGGAATAAATTATTAACATATCAAAATCTCATCTCTTTTAGCCAATTAAGAGACAACTAGACTAAATGTACATTTTGATTTATTCACAAATGTATTTGCCATCTTTAAATAAATTATAAATAATTGTTACCATTGCCATAAATATGAAGAAGACTTTGATTATAGCTTTTAAAAAAGTTAGGACCAATTTGCCTAATGTTTGAATAGTATATTGTTAACTAAGATTTCTATTTAAGATTAGAAGCATGCACGTGCATGTGGTAAATTGATATTTTTTTTGTAGATGAAAGTAATATTAATATTTTCCATTTTATTTTGATTTTTAAAATTAATATAAATGTATATATTTTAACATTTTAATAACAATAATTCTCATTTCAATCCTAGCTGGTAGTTTTCTAACTTTTATTCTGATATTGTTAAGTTAAATTATATGATACATAATTTTATTCAGCCTGTAACTTAGTAGTTGAGAACTGTTCTTCAGGTAAGTTTTTTTTTTTTCAATCTTTCACAGCTTCTGAAATAACAATGATTTTTACCAGTACAAAACACAGCATTATTAGTCATGGTTTGAAGACACTTTGGTTATTTTAAAAATATTTTGTCTTCAGATTATGATAGACAAAAATTTTTGTTTAATAAATAACAAATGACCCAAGGTACAATCAATGTAATTCTACCATGACTTTGTGCCTTGGTCAATGAGTTTAGCTTGGGAAATATTTAAACAAATGGCACTTTTGTGCCACAACAATAACCTGTGTTTAATAATAAGTAAGAATACATTAAAAAAATCATTACAGCCTCTCTGCTCACTTTAATTCAAGTAATTTTTATAGTCCATTCATTAACAATTAATGTACCTCAAATCCTGTAAAATAAAGAGGAAAGTTGATTGAATTATAGAGGATGCCATGATTGATTGTTTACTTGTACCTTGTGGTGGCCCAAGGAACAATATATATTCTATTCAGAATTAGAAAATACAAAATTAATGGCTCAGAGGCTTTGAAGACAGAGAGAAATACTTTATTCATCTATGCTGCCTAAATACAGCAGGTTGCTACATACACAGCATACTAATCAATCCGTAATCGGATATATATAAATTACATATAATTACATGGTATAATAAAATAGAAATAAAACAGTTTTTTTTCCCCTACAGTTTCCTTTTACAATTAATTTCAGTCTATATACCAAATACAAATATTTCAATTCATTCCTTTTTTTCTTTCCCTTTTTTGTTCCTTAAATTTCACCATTTTACAATTTTTAATTCACCCGATCAACAAATTCACTCTCCCGAATTCACCCTTCTAGATCCTCTCCAGTGACTCGCTAAACAAATTCACTATTAGACGGCAATGTGAGATCAGACCATCAATAATAGTCACAGCAGTAGATCAGTTTACCAAAAAACAAACAAGTAAATACATTCTACGAGAACAAGACTAACACATAGATTCAAAGGAAAATATAATAAAAAGCCAGTTACAAGAAACACTTGAATGGATAAATAAGTTTTTAAAAAAACAATAAATAAATAATAGTACTAATAAAATAAAATAATTTAATGAATAAATAAGTTACAACACACAAATCGATAGGTCCACAAATTAAAATAAATAAATAAAACAATGAATAATCTCCGAGGCTTTGAAGTTGGACAAAGTTTTCTCCACTGCACAGAGTCCAAGAGAGTACCTGAAATGTCCCAACATGCAACAGGCCCTAAGATCATGCTGTCCAGGAAAACTGGACTATACAGGATCACCCAAGATGAATTTCTCAAACTAGTGAAGGAAGGAAATTATGCAAGTTTCATGGAATTCCTAAACAGATGGAAAGGCAAAGTAGGGGAAAGAGGATGGTAACTGAAAAAGGATGGGGAAACAGATGCAGTGACCAGAAGGGCTGGACAGGAATGGGGGGTGCATAAGAGAAGGTTCAACTCCAGCATTAAGGTGCCCACCAAGCTACACCACATATTGACACTTTTTATTCATTTTTTTAAAATAAAAAAATAAAGATTAAATCTTATTTATTTTTATCTAAATCAAAAAAATCTTAAACTTATATACAATGACAGAATTATATAAAATTGTGTTATTTGTGTGTATGAGTATGATTTATGTATGTATATTGCATGCTTCCGAAATCCAGTTTTGCTGACTGACAAAAAAGATCGGAATGTAGATTATATTATGGCGGATTTGGGATTGGTGGTTAAGGCATCATACCTTCGGGTTCACTAAACTTTCTTTTTATTTTATCTATGCACATGTCAAACAGGTTGAAGGTAAATGAGAAAATTAAATTTAACTATTTATTGCTATTTACTTTCTCATATAAAAAGTTTATTTTCTATTACCATTTAAATTGTAATAAGTACGTAAAAAATATTCGTAATGTTATTTTTATTAAGCCAGCTAGAATATATAGGGGATGTACGTATTTTACATCACAACTGTATATAAGCAATGATCTGTACCCAACGTACAATTAACTGTATAAAAATGTACAAGAGCCCAAGAGGAGAAAAAAGGCAGTTATCTCACCCCAATTTTTTATTACTTTAATGAAAACTATGTATAATTAATAGTCAAAATTGATGAGTCTGCCAAGTATAGGTAGGAGGAATAAAAAATAGAGACTGTTTCAAAGCGATAAAAAAAACTAATTTTTCATTCGGAGCTCTGTATCTTAAAAAGTAGAAACAACACAAGAAAACATAAGAGTTCGTCATTTAAAGAAGAGTAAATTTGCTAAAATATGAGCCCTAAAATAGAGTTATTTACGTTAAATAGTTCTCGAGATATAGCTTTTTAAAAAGCAAAATTTCATAAAAATGTTGTATGGGACGTACTAAAAGATCAGTAGTTAGTGAATGAATTTTGAAAAATTGATATCTCAAAAACCATTTGACGTAAAGATGTCTATCAGTACTCAAATTAAAGCTAGTTTAATGAGCTATAAAGTAGCTTATGAAGTTTATCTTCGTAGAAGTAATAGTTTACATGAAATTTGCTAAAATAAATTGATTTATAGTTGTTCGGACAAATTTTCATTTACCAAATTTATATTCATATGTGAATATCATAAAAACTACTACCTCTACGAAGAAAAGTGTCATAAACTACTTTATAGTAAGTTTAATTTCCTTTATTTTGAGTGTTGGCAGACATATGTGCGTCTTATGGATCTAGAGATATATTATTTCAAAAATCCAACATTTTATACAAAAACTAGAAATAAACATTTTGTGATTTTATTTCGTCAATTATCATAAAAACTACTACTCCTACAAAGATAAATATTATTAACTATTTTGTAGTAAATTTAGCAAGCTTTAATGTGAGCGCTGGCAGATATTAGTACGTCCAATTCTTTCTGAAATAAAGTTTTTCATAAATCAAATTTATTCTCCGAACAACTATAAATCAATTTATTTTAGCAAATATTATGAAAACTACTACTCTTACGGAGGTAAATTCATAAACTTCTTTATAGTCCATTAAACTAGCTTTAATTTGAGTGCTAATAGACATCTGTACGTCACATAGTTGCTGAGATATAGATTTCTCAAAATAAATTAACTAACTACTAATCTTTCAGTAGATTTTTAAGAAATTTTGCTTTTTAAAAAGCTATATCTCGAGAACTATTGAATGTAAATAGCTCTTTTAGGGCTAATATTTAAGAAAATTTACTCTTCTTTAAAAAATGTTCTCTTAGATTTTCTAGTATTGTTTGTAGTTTTTAAGATATAGAGCTCCGAATGAAAAATTAATGTTTTTTTAAGGTTTTGAAACTGCCACCATATTTTAATCCCCCTACTTATACTTGCCAGACTCAATTTTGACTAGTAATTATACATAGTTTTTATTGAAGTAATAAAAAATTGGGATGAGATAACTGCCTTCTTTTCTTCCCGGCTCTTGTACTATAATGAAACCCAGCCACGTGAGCCCAATCTCTTGGTTTGGAATCGCGTACACACTTTGCCAAGGAAGTCCAACGAACTATTATAAGATATATTGAGGTAAAGGCCCAAAGGAGAGGTAGATCTTGATAAAAAAAAGAAAAGAATTAATGGAATGTAGTATGATCAGGAAAATTGAAACTTTTTTATTGAAGATTTTTATAAAATGTCTAGTTACAGGCCTTCGTAAGGCTGAAGAGTCCAACATTCCGGAACAAACATCGATCATTTGTGACAAACACGTTTTGTGTTAAAGTTAACTCCTATTCTTTTGGTTTATTCATCCCCTCAAATATTTTCGGTGTTTATAATTTTAAAAAAAATTATTTCCACAAAAGCTCATGAAGAGGTAGGTGATTCTCGACAAGAAGCTATTCTTGGGACATGGTCAGCATCGAGCTTCCACCGTCTTACCTCATCATCCTAACTCTCTACCATATTATAAAACTGATTACCTCATGAATATAAGATAGCGCTGTTTTCTGAATTGTCGGAAGATGGGGACAGAAGATTCAATTCTCGGACCGTTATCAGGGCAATGGAAATATATGTTCATTCCATAGAGATAAGAAATTCTTAAAAATTAATTGCGTCCGGTACAGTATCAGCAAGGACATTCTTTGAACAGTAAATAACATGTTTACCTACAAGAGCAAGAGCGAAAATCGTAAATGTATCATTTCCTCTCTGACAAATGAAGTTTCGGGAAAAATGTTAACTGGGAATTCAAAGACATTTTCTCTTGTGAGTCAAAGGTACTAAAATCATTCTGTAAACAAGAAAAGAAAAATTGTAAGGTGCATGCCTAACACAGTGAACTCCTTTCATGGT
Organism: Halyomorpha halys; assembly: GCF_000696795.3. Lineage (NCBI taxonomy): Eukaryota > Metazoa > Arthropoda > Insecta > Hemiptera > Pentatomidae > Halyomorpha > Halyomorpha halys. The sequence goes on from NW_027104776.1 coordinate 59,377, forward strand.
AGACTTTAATTAAATTTTTTCTTTTAAAATAATTCATTTTATTTTTTAAATATATTAAAATATTTAAGTATCATGTTAGATTTATTAGAAAATGATTAGAGTACTTCTAAAAGTACGGTCAATCGGATTTAAAGTAAAACCTAAAATGGACATTCAGAATCTAAGGGTTAAGACGGATTAGTACAAGAGCCCAAGAGGAGAAAAAAGGCAGTTATCTCATCTCAATTTTTGATTACTTCAATGAGAACTATGTATAATTAATAGTAAAAATTGATGAGTCTGCCAAGTATAGGTAGGGGGACTAAAAAATGGCGGCTGTTTCAAAGCGATAAAAAAACTAATTTTTCATTCGGAGGTCTATATCTCAAAAAGTAAGAATAACACAAAAAAACCTAAGAGAACGTAATTTAAAGAAAGCAAATTTGCTAAAATATGAGCTCTAATAGAGTTATTTACGTTCAATAGTTTTCGAGTTGTAGCTTTTTAAACAGCAACATTTCATATAATTTTTTTATGGGACGTACTGAAAGATCAATAGTTAGTAAATTTATTTTGAAAAATCTATACCTCAAAAACCATTTGACTTACAGATGTCTATTAGCACTCAAATTAAAGCTAGTTTAATGACCAAGTAACTCCAGCGACGCCGGTTCGAATTCGGCCTGGCGAGGAAGGGGGTTGAACTTTATTTCGTACTGGTCCCAGAGAATGAAAACTTGACCCCCTCCTATCTGATTAGGATAAGTTGGTAGATGGTCCATTGTGGTGCTGAATAATTTAAAGATATTTGACATCTTTAATTTTTTTCTCATTAAATATGCAATGTATTTTATACAACAATATTTTTCGAGAATGAATTATAATAAAATATAAATAAATATCAAAATAAAATTCAGTGTTAGTTCTCACGTGTATTGGTTTGTGGCTGATAGTTATGTTGCCAGCCATTGTGTTGGTGATGGTGGTGACTGTGCCACTGACCTCCTGTATCTGGGCTGCCATCTAAATGTAAATAAAAATAATATCAATAAAATATTTCAATATTTCTGAATTTTACTACATTTTATAATATTATTAATTGTTTAAGATTGGACGTGTGTGATTAAACCGTTAAAGGTTTGGTTACGTTCCCTTATCAAAACATGCCAAAAAATAGAACCAAAAGCAATTGGTTACTCATAACTAACTAAAACCAAATTGGAATATTTCAGTGTACTTAATTAATCAAGAAAAATATCACATATTGGACCAACTGTTCTACATAATGGCATAAGAGCGTCTGGCATAGAAGAATTTTCTCTAGAAAACTTCTTATACATATTTCTCGGTCTCTTTGGGGCCCATTCCGTAGGGTCTTCGTTGTCATTTCCTTCTCACCGAAATAATTTGAAAACCCGAAAAATTGGGAAATTTGAGAACCTACTTCAAACTGAGGCAAAACATTACTCCAAGAGTTTAGTTATTCCAGACATCCGAGAAATCCGGTAAAATTGTTGAGAATTTTTTTTAATTTGTCCCTACGTCCCAATAAATAAGGACTAACAAATTCCCTGCGATATGGCTGTATCCTTCCCCTGCCATGGATTATGGCTGTTTATATTCCCCAAGTTCCTAGTGTTATTCTTTTTTATTCTTAACATTATCATCATAATCATTCCTTTTTTATCATCACATGCAATGAGGTGCCTTTCTGTTTAGCGTGGACCAAATTACAGGATTTGGATCAAATTCCAGTCCTAACCTTTCTCAGCAGAGCACTCTTGTATTCCTTCATCTCAAGTGCATCGGGGCCTTCCACCATCAACTTACACTTCATACGCAATGCCTTGCATGACAATTGTTGCTCATTCTTAAAACTTGTCCAATCCTCAATTGACAGTTTTCTTCAACATTTTCTGTCATTCAGTCATATCTGTTTTTTCTTTCTATCTTTTTAAGGTATCACATTTCAGATTCTTGCATTTTGATTCTATGCTTCGTAGTCAATGTTCGAGATCCCGAGGAGTAAATATGAGGAGAAACGTAGATTTGTAAATCCTTAATTTAGTTTCCGTATATACTTGTCTTTTGTTCTATTTATACAATAGAATATTTTTCGAACCAAACCTAAGTTTTCTTTAATTTCATCAGCGATGATACCTTTATCATCCAAACGAATACCCAGATAGTTGGAACTTAAAACCCGTTGAAGTGTTTGTCCGTTATTCTTATTCTCATTTCCTCCCTGAGGCGTCTTGCCGATTCCCATACCCTTTGTTGTGTCGGGTTTTTTCTTTATATTAATACTTCCTTATTTTGGAATAAGAGTGCTAATATTATTATTCAAGTCTCTTCTATTATAGGCGAGGACTACCATCGGTGAAGGCCATCAAAAAGAATTTAACTGGTCGTAAGTATCAAAATTCCAAAGGTTATCTTCTCATCTGAACCATACCTTGACTGGTGGCGGAATCCAAAACCAAAATAAGTGATGTTAATTGTAATTAAAATAAAAACTTTATGATTATTAATTTATTTCACAACCAATCCCAACAAGACATAAGGTCAAAACAAATAGATTAAGGGTTGGATGCCAGGTCTCTTTGAGTCGTAAGAAAATCGAATTTCAATATCGAGCAAGGACACCGAAGAACAAGTTTCCTCTTTCATCCTCTTATCTCTAGCCACGTTGTGTTTTCTTTCCTGCAACTGGAACTTTTTTTTTAATAAACGAGGAAATAATATTACCTTTAGTGTAAGCCTGGGTATGATGATGGTGATTGTGAGGTGAGTACTGGTCTTTTACAATTCCAGGTTTACGATCAGGAACTAAAAACAAAATAAATAAATTGGATTTAAAAGATAACTAATCAAATAAATAAAATGTTTACCATTTTTCCCAAAAAATCTTTGGATCACTATTAAATTCTATTATTCTTAATAAATTTAAATCATTCAACACCATAGCTCAAAATATCTAGTTTGATACACAATCAAAAATATGAACACTATGACACCCACATATCTTGCACAAACAACATAATATGAGTCAGTAAGCAGCTCTGATAGTGTATCATTTACGTAAACATAAATGATAAGTAGCTAAGTTCGTATGTTGGTATGAAAGGATTGGACAAAATTTGGAATTTGTTTTCGCTTTTTTGGATAAATCTTACACAAATGGTTGGATATTGACGCAGGTAAAGTAAAAATTTCAAACAATTACAGTAAATTGTAGGAAAATTGTCCGGATGGTGGTCCGTAAAGATATAATATAGTAAAAAACTATTTAATACATATAAAAAAAAAATAAATAAAAAAGAGACAGCTTAAGTTAAGGAAATATAAATTTACTTTCATTCATACATCCTTTACTTAAGTTGTATCTTTTTATGTATAATTTCTTATTTATATTTGCTTAACTTAAGTTGTCTCTTTTTTAAATTTATTTTTTGTGTAATTTCTTACTTTCTTTATATATGTATTCTAATTTTCTTGACACATATTACATGTTTGTATCTTGTTTTATATATCCCTAAAGAAGCACAGAGGCACACCCATCCTCTCTATCAAGTGGTTACTCTTAATTGGGGAAAAACCTGGCAGTTGAGCGTGATTATGAACAAACCACCTTCATTTTATTTATACAAATACTTTTTCCAGCTAACTACTTATTTTTCTAACCAATAATTTGGCTTAGATTGTATGGAGAATATTATGCTTTAGAGATTATAGTGAAAACTTGTTAAATAGATATTTTTAAAATGGCTAATGAACCGCAATATTATTTAAATAAATATTTACAATTTTTTTTATAAATATATAGAATGTGGATTTAAAAAGTGGTTCTGATTTGTTTTTAAATCTGTTTAAATTAATATTATTAATTACTTTTACTATTCATGCTGGTAGTGGGTAGTTTTTAGATCATAGAACATTTTTTGCAATCAAATTTTTAAAAAAATAACCAATAATTTTAATGTTCTAAGAATGGTCTGGTAATGCCAAAGTTGTTAGAAAAAATCAAAATCATTTCCTTTCTTCCATTTTTTTAAGTCTTGCCATTAAGTGAAATTACGAAAAAATCAGTCCTATTTAATTTTAATAATTTGTGTTTTCATAAACTAGATCTACCAAATTAAAACATTTTAAGGTAAAAATATTATTGTCTTACTAAAAACCTCATTTTGTAGTGGTAATGAAACATTTTCATTCAATTCAGCATATATATTTTTTAAACCAGGAAGAAACGCATGGAATCCAAGTATTGACCAATGTTGTCTTGGATTTATGGTCTCGTCCAAGAAGCCCCGATGAAGGATTTAAATTCTGACTGAAACGTAATTTTCAAACAAAAACGCGTGAACTTCTGTTTCTAGCTTTCTCTTTAGATCCCTTTAAGATATTCTGTTCAGGGCGATTTTAGGGATTTGAGTTTATAACCACATCCGATGAGTATCAATTCCTTTTTACTTCCACTTATCAACATAGGGAATATATAAGATTACTTACTGGACACGACTATCTCCAAACCCATCAACACAGAATGGAATCAAATCCACCCCATAGAAAATACAAATTTTTTGACGCCAACGCCAACGAATGGTGAAGAAGTCATAACTCTATAAAGCTGCCAGGAGGGAGGGAAATGAAAAATTATTCTACCTGATTCGGCGTAAGAAAAAAATAGGAAATATACGTTATGAGGTCGCCTGACTCCAAATAAAGTCTCGCAAATGTTCTGTGTATGTATCAGCCTAACAAAATTACGAAATTGAAAAACTGAAGTTATGTATTTAAGATGGGTTTAGGTATATGCCTAGGATGTGACAACAACTTTTTCGATTATGTGCCACTTCATAGAATCGATTTTTCAATAGTTTTCTTTTCCTATTTTGATACGTTTATTGACCGTCACCCGGACTATCTTCCTACAAAATATATATTTGTTATTTCCAACTCGAGAAACGCTAAAATACAAATTTTAATAGCAACAGAAAACCAAAAATGTTTTGCTCATAATTTTTGCCTAACCTGGTTCCTTGATTTTTTTTCTCGAAAATCACAAAAATAGCAATAACTTCAACATGAGCCTACAAATTTATGCAAAACTTGGGGGACATAAAAACGGTGGTTAGGGAATGTTGTGGGATGTGAACCCTGGTTAACTTTCCCAGGAAAATCAAACATTGTATTGACGTTGATAAGAAAAAGAATGAGATATGAATGAAATTAATGGTATGATACTTGGGACTATTATGGAAATAATATTTTCAGGGTTCAAAGTTTTACAATATAAAAGCATAACAAATATAGACTAATTTGCTCTAATATAAAAAGAATAAGGTCTAGAAGGTTCTCAATGAACACTTTTTATCTGATATCCAAAAACTAAGCTTTCCAAAAATAATTGAGCCTTATTACATATTTTTTGTAAGCAATATTGAAGTTGAGAATCTAAACTTATTTTTTTATTTGTACTTTTTAATCTAAAACATTTACTGAAAATGTTCATAATGCTCTTTTGAAAGTAATTTCCAGGAACTTTTTTCACACACACAGTTTTCAAACTTTTTAGTTTCAATCATTTGTTACAACTTTTAATTTTGTCCTTTACAACATATCAAAATATACTCTAATTGATTTGAGGAGTATTAAGCACTAATTGAGGAATATGAAAAAAATAAAAATGTTCTATAAACCACAAGACAGCCAAGTCACCATTCATTTCAAAATAACCCAAACGACTTTTTTTCAATGCTTCATTTAGATCATGAATTTTCCATCAACTTTAATTTTTCATATCTTGAAAATGAGTTTATTTGAGAATGATCCATGTTCCCTTTGAACTCGATAGTAGCCTATAATTTTACTACTACGTTTATATTTGTTTTTATTTTTTCCACATTACTTAAAATTTATTTATTTCTATAATTTTTCCCCTTTGTGAAGGGAAATTAATCAAAAACTTTTAAACTATGATTATCAAAATTCGTTTAGAAGATCTGATGGATATTTTTGAAATATATGCATTTATCAAATTAAAATGAATAATAATTAAGTCAACAGACTACTGAGGAAGCAGATACAGGGGAACAGGCGAATTGAGTGAGCACCCTGTGACATCACACATGTGAAAAATTAAATAAATGACATTAAATTATAGACAATTTATAGTTATAGGGGACCTCAGATTTCCCCTTCCTCTTGGAGAAGGGAACCTCTAAAACCTTTCTGCAGCCTCCATCATAAACAAGGAGGGTCCCACAATGCTCGGAAGTACTACTGGCAGGTACAGGTAAAATATATAACATTTTGGATTTTTAAAACGATATCTAATGGTAATTTTCTTTCCCTACCCTTTTGACTTTTATTATATTTAATCAGGCACAAACTTGAAATATATACAGACTCAGTTTTGTCCACTTGAAAACATTTTTTTTTGTCAAACATTAAATAATTCTCATTATTTTGTAGATATATATATTTATTATCAGCCAACATTTTGACCAACACTGTGGGTCTCCATCAGTTAATAGTAAATAGGTCTTCACAAAATAAATAAATATTGATTACTATTTTTTCTTCCTTCTTGACCGCAACCCTGACCATTTCCTTCAAATTCTCATTATTGCTTTAAGGAACAATAGAGTTAAACTTAAAAAAAAAAAATGGTTTTTAAAGTTTACCATAATAAAACTAACTAACTAAATGAGAAGTAAAATTAAAGAAAAAGATTGGTGTGACTAGATAACAATGCTTTCATGAAACCGTTAACGTTAAACATAACTCACACTTAGATTTCTATTATATAATGCTTTTTGAAATTAAATGAAATAACCAAAGGCTGAATTTTTAAATATTTCTAATAATAAAAATAAAAGATTTATTATTCTAACAAATATAACAAATAAACTATTTATATATTTCAGTAAGAAAATAAAATAAAAGTAAGTGCGGTTTGGATGGCAGAAATGATCTAAACTGACATTTGTGATCAATTTCAGATTCTATACACAATGTATCTTCAGCGTTCATACATTTTATTCCTAAAGAAAAAAATAGCGATTTGGAAAAATTTCAACAAGCAGATAAGAGCCTGCCTCATTTTATAGTTTTCTATTTGCATTTACCAGCTAAAAATTTTAAAAACATTAATCAGCTAGAATAGATGGTCAGAGCGCAAAACAGTTTATGTAATTAACAAACAAAGTTTCATTTTCTTTTGTTAAGGAATAAGAATGACAAAAAATCTAACATCAATGCATCTAATGTCTTGTTAAGAATCTGTATCAGATATTATTTAGAATCCGGCTCAACCAGATCTGTGGATCAGTTTATATTTTATCAACAGGAGTAATAAGATAAATGAAGAACTGAGAAAACACTAAGCTTGGTAAAATAAAACAATATTTTACTATTGTCAGTAATTACTAAATTTTTAACAACTATTATAAAGTTAAAGATTGTTTGAACACTAAAATTAAATTGTATTTCTAATGTTTGTTTTTTTTCATTATTTTAGATTGGTTTGATAAATTTTTAAATATAAATATAGATGATTTTAATTTTTATATAACATTGGAAGTTTTTCTTTTATACACGCTGTTTTTTCTTTTATACGTGGATTAACCGGTGATGTCTTGGACCTAAGAGATAAAGTGAGGTGAGTTGAAATATTAATTTATATTGACAATCAGAAACTTATATAGTTAAAGACAATAACATTTTTAATTCAAAATTAAAAAAAAAAAAAGAAATAAATCTTTGTTTACTTACTTTTTTCTTCATTCTTAAGACAAGTAACTTTACTGGGAAAGTCACATTCTAAGGTACTGGGATTAAATAATGTTCCAGGTGCACAAATAGAAAGCTGACCACGTCCATTATAACAATTATAAAATCTCTTACAGTCGCCTAAATAAGGAAATTGTCCAGTAGCGTGAGGGGGGCACCCCCAACCATACCACCCATTGCTTTCTGTGTTCAGCTATATTAAGAAATTCGACATTTTTTATACATTTAATGATTATAAATCACATCATAAAACAAAAATACTACTCACAGTTTGCAAAGAAGTACATTCGAAAATAAAATAAAAAAGTGTAACAAAACTCAAAGAGACGCGTTTCCCGAACATGTTGTTCGCTTATCAGAGCCCCTTAGAATCACTACTGAAGGGAGACCATACAGAGATGAAGAAAGGATATCGTTTAGATAGTGACTAACAGGGGTCGTTCTCTGTATCCTTATCTCAATAGGTTAAAGGTCAGCTCACAGAGTTATTTAACAGATATTTTGCCATTATATACATTTATTTACACAAAATAAATAAATACAATTTTTATAAAACATATTAACTATTTTTTTCGTGTAATAAAACTAAATATTCTTCTATTCTTTTCTTTAATTTCAAAAACTAGTTGTTGGTAAGGATAGTCGTGTGTTGATGGAGTTTCAGGTATCCTCAATGCTTTTCTCACTCGGTTCGACATTAGAAATAAGTTTTGGCATAATCCAATGACACTGGATGTTGTCCAATACAAGCATAATACCTGAAATAAATTAATTAAAGAACCGATATTAATTTAAATATATAAAGGTAGATGTAATGTGTATTGATAAAGCAAATTTATCATAAACATAAAATTTGTAACAATTTATGTATTTTTTTAATCAACTATCTCATGATTTAGGTAAATAATATTTAAATTTCTCTAATATATGCCAAAACTAAAAGTGGTAAATGACAAAAAAATATATAATTGAAAATTTAAAACTAAATTAAATAAAGCATCTAATTTCATATTAATTATTATCATTTAAATATTCTGATAGATTTTGTATCGGGAAGATTTTAATACAAAGAAATAATTTTTAATTAGTAACATTCAATAATAAAATTATGAATATTCTTGTTCTTAGTTTATTACAGAAAGAGTATTTATAATTGAAATTTCACCTTCATGCCTGATAATGAAAAAGTAAGAATTCTTTAGTATTAAATGATAGATCCATATTTTCAAAACTAATTTATGCAATTTATTGATTAAGTGAATCTCCTAGTAGGACTTATATACAGCCTTTTTCCTTTTTTATTACATTTCCACTAAATTCAAATCTAGGTATTATTAAAAAATTTGTAATGTTTTTTGGAGGTGTATATTGGATTAACTGAATTAACTTTAATATTGTAAATTAATTAATTAACAATATCAAATTAAAATTAATAACTAAATTAACTATAATATTGAATATGGCTAAAAATAAAATTAATATTGTATTTATTTCAAAATATTTAACCCATATGAAATCATGAGGTGACTTTTATTGTATAAAATAAAATATATAAAGTAGAAGATTGGTGTTATATAGTTTTTATTATTGTTATAGGTTTTTATAGTGCATGAATATGGGACAGTGGTCCCGAAATGTTGTACAATCGTTAATGAGTAAATAAATAATAATTTATTGAAAATGATGGAATTAAATAAACCTCAAAAAATTTTAAAAGAATTGACTCACCAGACTTCCTAGAGAGATAATCCAGATTAAAATATTTAACGATTATTGACTCTAATAACAGAATCCTAAGGGTTTTAAAAGAAAATAATCCAAGATGTTAATAAAACACACAAATACTAATGGTATTTTATTTATTATTATTTTGATTTTTATTGTTCTTTCATACAAGGCAGGCCTAATAACTTTTAAAATAGGTTAATACAAATTTTAAAATATTTGAGAAAAAATGTTATTATAGTATTTACAAATAATGTTCACTTCTCTCAAAAATAAAGTGCATTTTCACTGTTTTTCTCTATGAAATATAAAATAAATTGGTAGAAAATTATGAACAGAAAAATTCTGATAAATATTTGAAAATATCTTAATACCATAAATTAAAAATGTCTTGATATAAAAATTCTTTTTTTAAAATTTTAAATATAATAAATAAAAAGGAAAATAAAGTGACAATACAACCAAATTCATTACAGAATAAGAATAACATTCATGAATAAAAGGTCATGGATTAAGTCACTCTTAAAAAGTAAAAATTGCAAACATTTATTTTAATTCAATTTATTTATTATTTATAACTTTTACTAATTCAATATTCAAATTTCTATTCTTTTTAATATTTCAATTGTCCTTTATCTGTAAAAAAAAATTCAAGAATACACTACATTAACATAAAAACAATAAACAAAATTAATTTATATTATTTTCGATAAAGAAAAATAGTGGTGTGGAATAGAGGAGATCAATTTGTAAGGTACTGAACACCTTAATTCCAGACCTGGATTCGTTTCTGGCTGTGGAAAATTATTCTTTATTTTGTTATATCAGTAGTAAATTGACTCTGGTGTCAAGTAATTCTCATGAGACACATCTAACCACTATTAAGTGGGTATTGGCTTTTTATTGAATTGAGAAATAAACCTGGCAGTAGGGGTAATTCAGACTAAATTATTTCCTTGCATCGAATATTGAACCCAAAACCGTTCATGAATTGTAGTGGTACAACTCTCTTTTTCCCCCTTTATAACACGGTGGCTGCTGAAACAGGCTTTGCCATTGAAGCCTCAAAGTAAAGTAATTAAATATGGGGCCTAAATCATGTAAGTCTGTCATAAAAGCAAATTATAATAGTTTCAATTAATCATAAATACTTACCGATGGAACAGTAGCTGATATAGGTACTAATAAAACACTAAAACCCCTGAAAAAATTTGTAGCATATCGCTGGAGTTTAGTTGGTTCTCGTAATCTCATCATAGTTTGTATCTGTAAATATAGATGTATAAAAAATTAATTTTAAATTAACAGATACTTTTCAAGGAATAAAAAAAAAAAAAAAAAAAAAAAAAATAGCAATTAAAAGTTATAGTTCACCTCAATGATAGCTAAATTTGAGAATCCTAAAATAAGAGGACATATTAATAATCCATCAGGTTGAGTCAAATTGGGAATCCAAAGAAAACCACCAACTGAAAGCTGCAGAAATATTATTTCGGCAGCTATAAAAATAAAAAATAAAAAAAAAATAATTTATAAATAAATTTAGACAAAATATATTTGTAAGCAATTAAATAAAATACCAGTATTTCTTTCAGGTAACATATAGACCAAATTTCTCAATGCTGCAGAGAGGAATATCCAAGTTGGTAATTGGAACCAAACAGTAATTACTGATTTAAATGGATGACAATTATCCCGAACAATTAGTTCATTAAACTGTTTCTTTAACTAAAAATTAAAAAAATGATTTCAAACATATTAGCTAATAATGATCTATCCAGTTGTATCACTAATACATCGATTTTGGCAGAGATATTGATAAAAAAGAAGGAATACAAAAGATAATCATTATTAAGTCAATTAGTAAATGGAGAAAAATTTCAATGATTAATGATTAGCCATTTCAAAATTGAATTATTTGGTACAAAAGAGACCAATCACCAATACATTACTTTTTTTAATAACTTAAAATATTTTATGAAGAGCTTATTTGTAACTGACGATGCAACATAAAATACCACTTATGAATTTATTTCCTTTAGTACTTTTTTACAATCTTTTATGCACAGGAAATTATAAAACTCTTTCAAACGATATAACAATATATAAATCAAAAAATGTTTTACTTAACAATTAAATTAAATAGCATTAATTTTATTAATGCTGATCCAAAAAAAACACAACAATAAATACAATGTAATCAGATAATAATATTTAAAAAATATGTAGTTACATTTCTTTTGTAGTACATATTAGCTTTAGGAGCTGTCCATTTAAGTTGTCTGGCTTTCAAAGTGGTCTCCCTTTGAAGTTCTTTGGCGACATCAGGCATTTCAAGTACTGAAATATTCTCTATTTTAGCAACGATACTAGCCTGGTGAAAAATTCTATATGAAATATAATTTAGACTCATTTAATAAATAAACATAAAAATTAACTCACTCAAAAACTACCTACTTGGTATGCAGCTAATGGTAGAGTAATTAAAGCCCTCAACATAATAGTTGTAAAAATTACAGTACCCCACCATGGGAGTCCTGTTGTATCATGGACAGAAACTACAAGTTGTTTGAGATAGTTAGTACCACTACATTCTGAAAGATAAGTAAATATATTTTTTTGCATTGCTACTAACTGATCCGTTGATATATTTCTCTTTCCGGACTGATCACCATATCTAAACAGTAATTTTGTTGGATGAAGATGGTAATGTCTACATGAATCATAATTGTAATTTACATGTAAATCACTTTTGACAAGGGGCTTAGTATAACAAGCCAAAGTACGATACTGAAATTTGACACTTCTAAATAATTTATAATGAGTAAATATTTTTGTAGAAAACATTTTATTGTATCAAAATCCTTCTATGATTACTAACAAACCACGCTATCACCTCCCTCGTGTCATTATTTGTAGCCATTGAATAAACTTCCTCAGCACTTAGATCAGCTGATATTTGTTTACAGTCTTAATTTACGTGTTTACGTTGCATCTAGTTGGAGTCAGGAAATGATAATTTTAGTGTTCTAATTAATTTCTAATTAGTTATAGCGATGTGTCATAACAATGTCCTATGTAAGAGTACGATAAGTCTGTTTGAAAGGGAAATCACAACATGAGCTTCCTTGTCCGAAAGAGAAAGTTTTCTGGCCTATCATTTGGGAACATTCTGAATATTTGATTATGCTGTGTTGTATAAAAATGTGAAATACAATCATGGGCAATACAATCGGTTCATTTGTGGACTACTGTCCCGATTCTCTTGCAAGGACTATATCAGATGTCTATTCCAGAAGGAAGGGAAAACGAATGTTGGAGTTCGATTCCAAAGAAGAGGCAGAGTTATTGGAATCACTTCATCAACCTAAAACGTGAGTTTATATAGTTATAATTATCGTTCAACTTTGATTTAGGAAGTCAATTTTTCTTTGCTTTCCTTGATTGTGCATTTCCTACCAGGATGCAGTTTTGTTTTTATAAATCAAGTTTCACTAATTAAATGTCAAATTTTCTTTCAGATGTATGTTTGAAAGGAATCACATCAGTTATTTTAAAGTTATTTTCATAGTATTTATATTTAGTTCAAAGTTCGTTACATGAATACAAATTAAATGAAAGTGATAAAGATTGTAAGAGTAAGGTACTTTCTTTTAAATGAATATATAGAATACTTCATATTTTATTATATAAAACATTCTCAGAGTATTCCAAATAAAAGAGCCATGCTAAAGTTGTTAAGGCAGCATAGTTGAGTGCGATTTAGTCTGTTTTGGTTAATTTTTATTTTGTTTTTCACCTCATTCCTAAATAAAATAGATATATATTTCATTCTTCACCCTTTCTGCTCTTGTATGCACGTATGGGTGTCAGGCAGGAAAAATTATAAAATAACCCCTAGGTAAAAATTTTGTAGGTCCAAATTACAAGCATTTAAGTTTAATATAGAAATGTTTGTGAAATAGATTAGATTAAATCATGCTGTCACCTCTGTAATGCTATTTTCTAGCCAATCGTATGTTAGTTCATGATCGGTGGGAAAAGTTGAGACTCAATGCCAACATCTATTTCAGATTGTATGAAGGTAATAAGAATTAAATTTATTTATTGTTGGTATTGCTTTCAATGATGGGATGTTTAGTAAATACTGTGGCCTTAAAAAGTTTATTTTAAAGAAAATAGTGCTCATTTTCTGATGAATGTTGCACAGATTGATGAATTCATTCAATTATTTCGTGAATAGTGATTTCCTTTTTGTTTAGTAGTTACCATAATGTTTCATTTATAAGCAATCTAACTGAAATAATATCTATATATTTTGTATACAATAATGTAGTAAGAGTTGGGTGGGAGCATTTAACTCTATTAGATACAAATTAAATTGAATTTGAATTGAAAAAACAAAAGAAATATGTGAGGAAAAGATGGTCTGGGGTGTTGTCAGTTGAGTAATTATATATATTCTATAATTGTATTAATACAAATAAGTAAAACTTGTTTTACTAGTGCCAACGTTTCAGCTCACATTTCAGCCTTCATCAAGGCTGAAATGTTGGTAAAAATAAAGTCAGTTTTATTTATTTGGTATTATTATTACTCCACTGACCTTACCACTGAACATATTTTCCTCACATTTAATCTTCAGTTAATAATAACCATTTATCAATTACTATAATATAATTTATAGCTAATCGTTCTTTCACTGTACTGACACTAAATAAAAAATATAATTATACTTGTAAAATATTTAGGTTCTCCCGGAAACCTCTTATCATACTCCTTCCCTCTCTTATAGAGGGTGAAGCATGGCCATTGGATATCTTAACACTTTTCTTTCAGCTGTGTCAGTGAGATTAAAAGTATTAGAGACTGAGTGAATTTATGAATATGGAATAACACTAATTATAGTAGAATTTTGATGTTTCAAGAAAAACTTAAACAAATTGTTATTTTTTGTATGTGATTTAATTAAATGTTTCTTAATTGTTTTTAGAAAAAAATTGCTGTCAACTGCTCACTATATTTATCAGGCTCTTTTTGTGGATGGTAAAGACAGTGATGTTACTGTAAATATTTTAAATAAAGATTGGAAATTACATAAAGTTTATTTGGGGCAGGTAATAATTGAAATTTCTTATGTGTATTATTATATGAGGATATGAGAGCAAATGTGGCCAACCCTCAAAGTTGCAAACCTAAACCACAATTTCATTTAATTTAAACTAAAAACAGAATTATTTGGATAGAATGTGCTTCTATCTACCTGCATATTTGCAATATTCAGGGATTAGATTTGAAAAGGTATCAAACACCAATCAGGTGCACCGTGTGAACAAAAACATCAATATTGGAATTTTCATTTTCTTCTGGGTTAATTCTGGCTTACTTTTGTTTTCATAGCTTCTGTCTATGCATTTAGTTTCTAATTTACTGAAATAATGTTTTTAATCTTAATTTAGAGCCAGTATTTTAGTAGTATGTTCTCTGGATCCTGGAATGAATCTAATAAGGATTATATCAGCATAGTTGTCGAAGATCCCAATATTACTTCAGAAGGCAATTATATTTTTATTCTTCTTTAGGTTACAAAATTTTTCACTATTTATTACAACTTGTTTTCTTTTTGTACAGCTTTGTCAGTCGTTTTTGGCTCCTTTTACCTCGATGAAGTAAAGTTAGAACCATGTTTGGTTGTTGGAGTTTTAGCTGCTTCTACAATGTTTCAGATGGACGGTCTTATTGAGCAATGTTGTGAAATAATGTATGAATCTGTTTCACCTGTGGTAAGATATTAATTATTGCCTGTTAGTTATTTTTCTCACTCTGGACCTAAATAATAAAAAATTGCTCTTTAAAACAAAATTCCTCAGATGGAAGTTATATTCCCTAATGATTTATGAAAACATCCCTGTAAAAACACTATAAAAAACATTAGGAGAAACTCTTATTATATGTTTTATTTTATTTTATTAGGATTTATATAAAATAATAAATGCTCATTTAATATTTAAATACACTGTTTTTATCAATAGTTGAATAGTCTCACGAACCTTCAATACAGTTTGCCTGGTTACTTATGGTAGTAAATAAATTTGTAGTTGTTCATTAAGAGATTGATATAGTGATATACATCTACTATTATAATATTTTAGTTGTTAAACCTTATGCACAAATAAGGAGTATTACTTATGTTAATTTTTTTTTTAAATATAAATGTATGATTTTATTACAATCGTGGCTGAATTTTACTGATGTGACCTGTGAAGCAAGAGTTAAATCACTCTCTTTATTAGCAGTTCCCAAAGTGTATGCTTGGAGTACCACAAGAGAACGACTCTTTATCAAAATATTACCAAAACACAAAAAAGAAAAAATTGAAATTAAAACAGCAAATATGCAGTGCATTCCAGTATTTACTTTGGACTGTTTTTCTTAGTTTCCTTCATAATCAACTGCTTTAAGGGTAATCATGGCAACATGTTAATACTTTCATGTTAAGGGTCCCACAAAATTTTTTTTAGCCCAACAAGGGTGCTGTGAAATGTTTTTAGCCCAAAGAGGGTGCTGTGGCAAAAAGATTTGATGCCCATTCAAAAGAACAATTTCCATCCCTAAAATCTTTTTGACATGATGGTGGCACTTTCTGTTCTTATATTCTTAGGTGATCATCTACACTAAAAATGATATATGCGGTTAAAAAACAAAATTTGACTTTTCAAGGCAATAAATGTTAGATCAATGAATGTAGATATTAATTCAAAATGAAGATGACAAAAAAGTATTTATATCTAAACTATTGTTTAGTATTTGAATTGGGTAAAATATTATGTTTCACTAAAACTTGAGAATTGTCAATATTTACCCAATATTTCAAAAACCTATCCTTAATTGAAGCCTCTTCACTCTGTGTAAAGTTTAGTAATGTTAATAATTTACAGTCATTAAAATTTATATTTTTTAAAAATTACTCTCATTATATTTTATAAGTTATGTTAGTATCTTGTTTATTCTATCCTTTTATTTCAGACTGCAGTTCAGTATTATCAAGCAGCTTGTAGTTATGGTATTCAAAAAGTCAAAGAAAAAGTACTCAACTGGTTTTTGATCAATATCATCGATTATTACACTAAGAATCTAAAAAGACTGAAAGAAATTGAGTAAGTAAATCTTTTAATATTTAAATTTTTACTCACCTCTGATAGAAAATCATTTTTTTTTTTTATTTTCAAGTACTGATTTGATGTCCTCGATCATCAGTAACCCAGGGCTATGCATGATACAGACTGAAATGTCCCTTTATTGTCTTCTTCGGAAATGGCTTTATCTACAGCTTAATCCAACTGCTGACTTATCCAGCAATAATGTTGAGTGTGAAAAATTCTTTAGGAAATTAAAAGGTATCTTAGTTTTAATTTAAATTTATTATTTACCTTAATGAATGGAATATGGTCCGGGTGTGGTAAAAAAAAACTCAAATAGTAAATAATTATACTATTTTATTGAGCCAACGTTTCGCCCCACATTGCAGGGCTTCATCACGGCTGTTTTGACGGCAGTCAAAGACAGAGTGCCATACACTGTCTTTGACTGCCGTCAAAACAGCCCTGATGAAGCCCTGCAACATGGGGCGAAACGTTGGCTCAATAAAATAGTATAATTATTTACTATTTGAGTTTTTTTTTTACCGTACCCGGACCATATTCCATTCATCTATACACACGGTCAATCAATAATCTTCCAGTATTTACCTTAATGTTAGTCAATGACTTTAGTTTTCTTTGGAAGTTTAATAACCAAATTGTATTTTTTTTTTTTTAGGAGACCAACCTTTTCTTTTAACCAGCAAGGGATTGCCTTACTTGAATGTTTTTCGAAATATAAGATTAGAAAATTTGATCCTTAATGCTTATGACATTCCTATAGTTACTGCTGATGGAATAATACCTGAATCTTGGTTTCTGAAGGCTTATAGAAAACAGTGGTTAGCGATGCTGAATGTATTTAGTGGAAACAAAGGGTAAATTAATTTTTTTTTTCATATGCCTATAGGTTTTAGGAATACTAGATTTTATCAAATATAGGTTGAGGTTTTTTCTAAATTGTCTTCTGTAAAATGAGGATTCAGTGGTATATATGGGTAGAGTTATATTCTGGAATAATTTGAGTTCAATCAAACTATTACTTTAGCGTCACTCTAGATTTCATTTTTATTCTTCTTTCAAGGGGGGTAACTAAATACAGTTTATAATAATAATAAGAACATCCCTCACTCATTATTTGTCGAAAATCACAAAAATAGTGATAACTTCAACAAAAGCCAACCAATCTTCACATAACTTGGGGACTTAATTTGGAGGTAAGTGAAAGTTGTATAAGTGTGCATGACAGCATATATGGAATGGGCTGTATTATTCTAAATTATCCCCTATGTTTATTTCTATAATTTGTTTTTATTTTCAGAGCTACTAGTATTGAGGAAAGTGAATTTTTGAAAAATTGTTATCGGTGTGGCAGAGTAATTTCCTCAGGAGATGCTCTTTCTTGGAGATGGAGTGGATTTTCATTTGGTGTTGACTTAGTGTGGTCTGTAAGCGATAAAGTTGTTTCCTTGAGGAGGCACAGGACTCAACTTGAATTTACTAATAACAATCATCCACACCATATTGTTTTGAAGTAAGTGCGATAACAAAATGTATCTTTTTTATCTTCAAAATTACATTGTTCATCATTTAAACTGTCTAGAAATGTAATTTATGATAATTATTTCCTCAATATTTTATTTTATTTCAGAGTTGAAGTAATGAATTTGGATGAGAAGAGACAAGTTAAAAAACTTTCTAAAACTGGTATCATGAATATAGCTTTGGGTCGAGGTCAAGAAGTAAATGTTTTGAGTTTAGAAAAAGATTTCGAGTACCCAATGCATATTGTAATATATCTTCTTTTGACAAGTAAACAGAAAGAAAAACAGGATACTTTAACCTAAATTTTGCATTTTATATATAATGTACATTTTACAAAATATTTATATATATTATAAATAAGATAACTGACGTCCTGTAAGAGTTCAATTTTTTTTTAGAAGGGGAAAATGTATATCTCTCAATCAGATTTGTGATGTTTTGTATATTTGTAAACCGTTAACGCCTATTTATAGTCTAGTATGACCGGTAAGATCATATAAATTTAATTAAAATATATATACGGTTTTAAATTGCTTTTAGTTAATGCGGTACTGTTGATTATCTAATTTTGACTTGGAATTAATAAAAAAATATTTTTTCATCATACGTCCAATTATTTAAGGTTTTTATTTAGTTGTGTCAGTTAGTAGCGATGATAATTATCGTGTTAATATTTACCTAATGTTTATTAAAATATTACTACAGTTAATAAAAACTAATAAGTTGAACTTAAAAGGATATAAATTTTATTTTGAGTAATTAATTTTTTCAGTTATTTAGTTAACTGAAAATTCTAACTAATCGAGCTTCTTCCATGAGTAAATTAGTAGTGAGCAATTTTAGGTACTGAAAAATATTTTTAACCATGATCATAAATATATTGTTTATGAATTACATTTCAATGAAAATAATTGGTAAATTTTTGTACATGATGAGACATTAGACTGTTATTGGCAACTTTGAATTATAAAATTTTCCATTTTGGTCGGTATGATTTACTGAATTTTAGTATTTACCTGAAACGGGTATAATAAGAAAAAGTGTGTGGCACAAAAGAGTCCACTCATTCTATCCTCCGACTACCATATTGTCATAAATCAATAAAATAATTTAATTATTGACAAAGAAAAAAAAAAAACTAAAACTTAGGATTTCCCTCTAAAACAGTTATAAACTAGTAAAACAGAGAAGTAATAATTATTTTAATCTAATAAGTTAATTCTTTTTTTCTTTTTTTTTTTTTTAAATATAAAGATAAATACTGAAAAATAATACAACACACTAGACCGGTCCAAGGAAGAGATACTATTGGGTGGTGCTGGAAATTTGAGAGCTTGGAACCGAGGGTGTGCTAGACCTGTGTTTATTTTATCTAATATATTTAGGATTTTTTTTATTATTAATTATTTGTATGAATTATTTAATTTTTCATATTAACCTATTCAGAGGGTTGACTTCATGTTTTTGATATTTTTTTTCAAAATGCGTTTGACCTATAAATCAATCCAATCGTTAAAAACCTAACTAAATTTGCATGATATTAACTTTATTATTACCTATACATTTTTCTTCAATTTTTTATTCAAGAAATTATAAACTATTTGGTGCTTTATTGACGTATCAATAAAGTAATTTCTTGAGTGTAGTTAATATGTCAAATTACTATCTGTTTGTATTAAATATTATATTATAAATGTATATAAAAAAGATATATGTGGGCTTATACGTATCGCTCTTTAAATGCAACTTAATTAAATTATTTTCGCTTAGATATTTAGTATCTAAAATAAATTTTGTTGATTTTCAAAATTGTTCAAAGTAATCATATATATATTTTTTATTTTATCTTTACAAACAATATAAAGGATTACTAAATCATTAACTTAAAATCAATTTTTTCTCTGTACATTATTGCTGTATAAAATATAGTGAGAAATAAAAATTGTATTCTGATTTATAATCAATTAATTATCTCTGCAATTTTTAAAAATAAATAACAGAAGATAAGTGATGAAAAAAAAATAATAATAGAATTATATTTAAAACTAAACTGCAATAAAAAAAAAAAAACTATTGAAAAATTAACTTAAAAAGTTTAAACGTCAGGGGCAGGTTTGTTGCTCTTGTCATCTAATTATTTTAGATGCTTAATTAATTTGAAATATGGAGGTCTGTATGAACATAAACATTGGTTTGAATAGTTTTCATATAATGCCATTCATTGTATATATCGGAAATTTAAATATAGTATTTTTTATTTCAAACTGAATTGTTTTAATGAAAGATCTGGTAAAGAGCGTTGAAGTTGTTTTCTTGTGGTTGAACGTCTACAAATAAATCAGTCCAATTCTGTTAATATAATAATAATAGATATTTTGGCCTTATATTTGATGAGCTGTTTCATATTTAAATATAAATACATTTACTCTTTGCAACTGTATGTTTATTTTTATCTCTCAAATGCATGCATTGAGTAATGGATTTAAAAAGCATGTATATGTTCATATTAAAATATATAATATTATTTATTAGATAGTTTATATTAAAAGAAATATTGGTGTTAATATTGATCATAATTAAATTGACATTTTCATGGATATATTGGTGTCGATAGCTGGTGGTATAATTTTTTTTTTAGTATTTTACTATGATTATTTATTTATTATTAAAAATAATAAATATTACTTTGTAGTTACTATTCATACCATGGCCTGGAAATGATTATATAATATTGATGTGAGGGTTTAAGATTGATTTAAAAAAAAACTTAATTAAGATCATGCACTTGATCATTAAAGCAACAAAGTGCAACACAGATAAATATAAAATTTATTTAAACACTTTATTTTGAAATATTATTTCTTTCAAATTGAATGAGCCATGATAATCTAATCTTTACAATTATATCTTGGGCACTACTTAATAATTTCAAGTTTGGGTTTTATTGAATAGCTAAGTATGAGACAGTGAGTGGAAAAGATTTAATATTTAGGTTGTAAAGTGTAAGATTTAATTTAGATTGTAAGCTTTAATATTTACGTTGTAAAGTGAATTATGGTGCTTTAGCTCATTTACTTTTGGAATAATAATATTTTGAAGGAAAATAATTACGAGAGATTATCTTAATTAATGTACTTCACCATGTCATACATCTGTACTATACTGAATTAGTCATCTTTCACAATTATATCTGTGTATATTCTTAATTTTATTTACGTATACTATATTTGATAATCGTAAAACTATTTTGTAAATCTGTTTAATTAATTTTTGAAACAATAAAAAAAAAATTCATAAATAAGTCCAATTTAGCATTAAACTTATTTCTTATGATAATTTCCATTATTTGAGTACAAAAGGTTAAGACTAATAATTTTACATTATTAACTTATTGCACATATGTACTTTACCTTTTAACTTATTTAAGGTTTTATTTTAGTGCTCGTAATAGTTGTTATTAAGCTGATTTTTCTTGTTAAGACCTTGTTTATGGAAGTCAGGTTATCTTTTTTAACCATAGAAATTAGACATAGATTAACTTTTGCTTTTGGTGGAGAATTTCTTTGTTAGTTTATAAAACCCAGTTTAATTAAAATAATACATATAGTCCTTAAATTAAAATTGATTTTGTATTTAAACATATGTATAGTTTTCATAACCGTCATGCTGAAAAGGGACTAAACATAATAATAATAGATATATATCACCATTAATATTATAAATGATAATTCTTTTTTATAGCCACAAAAGTAATCGATTTGTTTATACTTACTTATATCGTGCTTAGTGAGAGTGATATGTTTCTCACCAATTCAGATCAAATGAAAATTGTGCCGAGTGTAGTTTTTAATTTATTTTTCTAAAGAATGATATAACTTAATCGTTTTATTTTATTTTTTTCTTGCATTTAATTTTCCATGTCATAATAGGTTATTTACAAAGTAAAATACGTATCTTCGAAAAAAGACATTATGATCTAAAATGTATACTAAGGAATCCAAAATATTTTATTATGTATAGTTAATTATGATCTAGAAGTTGATAGAAGGGCTGAGTGAAAATGAAACACTTATTGGTGATCAGAAATAATTTATTAAAATAACCTATGGTTTATGATAACTTTGATAAATTTTTCTTATAACTTTATTTTGAGTTATGTTTATTTCCTAAATAATAATATAATCAAAATATATTGTAGTTGATTATATAATCCAGGATAGAGTTTTTTTTTGTTTTTTCTATTCTCTAATACAATTGTATTTTGCTCCTATGATTTTTTTTTAAATTAACAATAAATAAATGTATTCTATCATTCATGGAAGTATGGAAAAAAATTAAAAAAATGATTTTGGATCGGGGTCGCTCCTGTCTTACTGTTCTGTCCAGCTCATCCTGTAGGAACTCCATGGATTGATCTCTACTCTGTTGTGGCCGTATATATTCCCCTCTAATCTTAACCTAAATTTTACAGCATCTTTGGTTATATTATAATATTTTTTCTCTTAAAGTCCTAGATTTTTATGCAGTTCTTCACCCTAAAATAGAGCCACTCTGCAGAGTCTTCACTCTGAACCCCTGCATCAGTCGTTTCTCTTAATACCCCCAAGTGATGGTGATCCCTTAAATCCACTATTGAAAAACAAATGATAAACATTTTTGCAATTTTATGAACTGATGTTATAGCCTTTCTTAGTATAAAGTGAGAATGGTTGAACAAGTTTTGATAGAGAGATGAAAACATGAAAATTACAATTGAGATGTAAAAATTAAATAAGGAAACTAAAGGGATTATAAACTGAGAGCTCAGAAGTTTCTTTAATTTAATGTAATCATTAAATAAATTAAAAAAATTAATAGGAGCGTTACGGGATCTAAAAAGGGTTATGACATGCTTATATTCTTGCTTTTGGCTTAAATAATCCATATAATAAAAATTCATAAAAGTGACTTACTTGTTTCCTTTCAAAACAAAAATATTGTATAACGAGATAGTGTAATGTTCAATATTACATTTGTTATGAAAATCATAGTTATTTACTATGTGACTAAATGTTTATGAGTTGTCTCCATACTTCCATGAGCAGTAGTGTAAATGCAATATTTTCATTGTTACTTGAGGGACTGTAGGTTTTTCTGCTTAAATTAGTTGTAATATAATGCTTCCAAGGTTTTGTTGCATAAAAATATTTCTTTATTCAAAATTACTCTTGTGAAAACGAGATTCATATTTTTAATTTATTTTAACATCTGATGCAAGTATTATTATTTCACTTCATATTACGTTTTGTGAAACAAAGACATGAAATGTTTAAAAAATCCAGGGTCCATACAAAAAGATTTTTTTCGTTTCAACGTTTGTTTATTGTACATTTACAAACAGTTATAAATTAAATTCAATAATTATTTTAAATAATTATGTTAAACATTTCAAAAAGAAGAAAAAATAATGGAATTATAAATAGTGAAATTTTTTTTTTTTAATGGTGCATGGATCACAGAATTTTCTATTCTGTGTTTTCTAGTAGGAAAATTATTTTTTCATTCTGGTTCTTCCTGTTTTAGTTGGAGTACAAAAGGTTGTTAAACCAAATAAACAAATACATTTTTTAATTATTTCTTAAATTAATAGTAATACGAAGATAAGTTCGAACTTAAAATTTTAGTTATTATTAAACATACCAAAACAAATTAGTAATAATTTGTGTATGTACATTAGATTTATTTATTATCGTTCACTTTTTTTTTAATTAACAACAATTAACAAAGTTACTAATGTCATGTTAATTATGTACTTAAAGCTGACCGATTTACAAAATGCGCTTTATTTAAATATAAGTTTTAGTTTTTAAGGAAAAGGATGGGAGCAATACAAATAAAATTTTGAATCGATATCTGTAAATTGCTCTGGCCTATGCTTAACATTACAGGTTATTATCAAGTGCCTCTATTTTAGCTTGTAAAACACATTGTTATTCTGTTCTTAAATGAGCTAATATCAAAAACCCGTTTTAAAAGGCTATTTTTATTTTTTGTACCTTATTTAGATATTAGTTAGTTTATATCATGAATAATATATTAACAATGGTGCTTACTAAAATTAACATTTATTAGTTACCTTTGTCCACTATACTTCTATGTTTCTAAAGGAGTATATATTTTTAAGGATTTAACAAATTAATTTGTACAAATATTAGTTACTTATATTTAGTTTTTTTTTCTTATATGTTAAATAGTTTAAAAGAATTATTTGTGAAGAAATAGCTTATAATTTACTACCAAGTTCAGTTAATTTCAGATTAACATTTTTCCTTTGTATTTTTAGTTGATATTTGAAACTAATTATTTATTCTTTGAGTCTAATAGAATACTAATTATATAATGGACAACTACTAACCAAGATATATTATATAAGTTTCTGTAGTTCATAAATGTAAATTTTTATTTTTGTTATTTTGAAATCATATTTATTAATTTATTCATTAGAGTTGAATTAAAATGTATATTTTAAACTACCAATAAAATAATTTATATTTACATTATGTGTTTTATATACCTTTTCTTAGTATTTTTAAGCATGTGCATTGGCGTTACTAACTATTGGTTCTATTAGAGGAAAGGTGGTTCCTATGAGTACCAACCCTTGCCCCTCCTCCCGAGTTACCTACTATCTACATATTAAAAACAATATTTAATTTTAATCGTAGTGTAATACTAATAATCAGTAGTGGTTTGAGGAATAGAATGGGTAAAAAACTGTTTTTTAGGATTCTTTTTTTTAAGGACCAGACAGGTGCTAGGGAGAACATTGTTCCTCTCTTCTCAACGAAAACACCTATTCATACCCACAAGTCTCCTGGGCTCTTGATTATCCGGCTGGAACCTATGCCTCTCTTACAATCTTCCACTCTCTCCTATTCTGAGCATGTATAATCTTCAAGATTTCCTCCATCTCATCCATGGTCTTCCACCAGGTGACCTTTGAGCAGGTGTTTGGGGACTGGTACCTAGGGAATATGTGCCACATAACCCAACCATCTGATCTGGCTCCTTACAATTGAGATAAAAACTGGTATCTCATATATTAGGTGCAATTCTTTTTTAGTATGTATTGTCCATTGGCTATGTTCGCACAATGGGCCATCCTGTGCAAAACCATCTCTCCCATGCCAGCAACCTTGTTTTTTACCTTTAGGAGGAAGTTATACATGGTAGTAGGTATCATTTATTTTTTATGGATATTTTTAATTTAAGATAGGTATTATTGACTGTACAATAAACAAATAAATGGCGAAAGAAGAGAATGGTGTCGAAAATATAACCAAAAAGTTCATTAAACAAGGCTTAAAAAAGAAAATGATAAAACAAATAAGAATGTAGATGTAGAAAACTGTAAATTATTACCAAAGGGTTTATTGTTTAAATTAATTATTTATTATATCAGTAAATAACAAACAATAAGGAGATTGTATGGAAATCATTATACAAAGATTTTAAAAACAAAGCAATTAAACGTTGACAAATATAATCGGGATTTTAGAGATTTTCTCAGAGAAAAGCCTGTGACATTTTTTTTATTTTATTCGATTTTTGTATTTTACGTTTTAAATAAAACTTCAAATATTAGCTGGGAGTTATTAGTTAAAGGACATATGCTCTAGGGGAGCCGCAATTAATTATACATACCTTCGAAAAGAAAATTTAATTTGATAATTTTGGCTGATTTTTTTGTTTTTGTTTTTCGGTATACTTAAATCGAAAACAAAATCTGGTTTCTTCCTTTAAGTTAAGATATTTCTCAAATCCGTGATTTATGATACCAGTAGAGCATAAAGAGGTTCCTACTCGGTCAATTTGAATTTTATGATTTTTTACATTTATTTGATTGACTTTTCATCACCTTAAAATTGAGAAAATGTGTACCTAATTGTTACAATCAGAAAGAGAGAAAACTTGTCTTTCCAACACTTTCAAAACATTTTAATTTTTTGCAGGAGTAATAAAAGTTTCAAATTAAATTTTATATTAATTGTGTATATATAATTCATTCATCTTTGGGGTCCCTTGGGAAGCCTTTGTCACCCGATTTTATGAAGAGTTGAAGTGGCTTTACCCCTCCTTCCGTCGTAAATATTTTCTTGCTTCCTTCCTCTAAAAAGTTACATGTAACTGCCCATCGAACCGCAGCCTTTGGTAGATCTTTCTTCATCCGTTCCTCTTCCCTATGGAATTCTCCTTTTAGGGTTGTTTATTTCTGTTCGTAGATTATTATTCGAAATGATCAATCATTTTGTCTTGGTCGATTCGCCCAACCAACCAATTGTTACTCATCTTAAAAATTTCTTTTATATGACTTAAGGCATTGCAGTTGCATGACAAGGTCTGTCTTGGACGTCGAGTTAGTAAAATTCAGTAAAAAAAAAATTTGAAATAATATTCTAAAAAGCAATTTTTAATTATTTTTATAATATTTTTAATTTTATTTTGACAAGTTTATTTTAAACAGTCAAGAGTAAATGTTACAAGGGCTATTGAAATATATCATAGTTTACGCTACAGCCGTTTCTACCATGGCAGAAAAACGTCACATTTTACATGTGTTTTAATATGACAGTAGCTTTACTGCTGCTACGTGTACAACTATCACACTCGACCTAGTATGAACATACTGAATAGACAGTTTCCTATCAAGAAAAGTTGAAAGAAAAGTAGGAATTTTTTGAACTTGTCAGAGTGAGCAAATTTATTTGCACATTATCCTAGATAAAATTTAAACCTACATTAATCGTGCAGACTTGTTGTTAGTTTTAGTACTTTTGGCTAGACGAGTTTTTCTAGTGGTAATAATAAAGAATAAATTAACTAGATTTAATGGAAATAAAAAGTCACTCAAATATGTTTAGATAACTATAAATACATTGTATAAAATTCTCATTGACCAAGTAGAATCCGATTTGTACCATCTGGTATAGTTTAATGTCCATTTGATACCATAGAAATTTAAAGTTGATCTAGTGTATATTCCGGTCCGATTTAGATGGCATTAGTTTTATATTGAAGTAAATTAAATTCTCTGTGAAAAGAGTGGGTCTAACGATACAGGATTTGAAGGTATATAGTTTTTTATTTATTCGAAAAATATAACTTTTCTTTATATTTTAGAAATAATTTTTATTAACCGCTCAGAGTTCGAATTTTCCGAAACCCGACATTATTCTACATCTACATTATAAGAGTACTACATTATAACAGTATTAATTATTTCAAGTTCGTTGGCATTGTAGTTTTTGAGAAACAGTGATCAATAGATGCGTGAGGTAGTGGCAGACACGTACAGCCCGGTTTTATCGTGTTGATTACGAAAGTAAAATTAAAAAGTACAGAGGTACTTGGCGTGGTGGTGCGGCATAGACTGCTGTGACAATACTTAGGTATTGGTAAGGTAATCATCCGTCCGGGTTTTGAGGGGGGACTAACGGATTTATCACCGCGTATGAGTTCTAGAACTCTTAAAAGAGCTCGGAAGTCCCAAATTTAGGGACAATGAAAGGTGAGTTCGTTCGAAATTCATGATTCATAAAATTCATGCCATCAGTTAGGAAATATCTTGTGTGCCGGTCGACTAGCTACAAAAACAAATTAATAAAATAAAAAGCCGTCTACAAAAGCTGTATGAGGATACAAAAGCTCAGGAGGATACATCAGGCAGATGAAGGAAGAAACGGAAAGACTAAAAATGACGGACTAGGACTGTCTGTACAGAGCAAGATAAAGGAAAATATTGAAGGAAATCAAGGTTCTTGTGGGAAAAAGAAATTCGAGAAGGGGGGTCGCATGAACAGAAGAAAGAAAACGATGGTCCTCAGTGATAATGAAGGAAAAAACAAAAACAAGAGAAAAGCCAAAAATAATGATATTCGCGTGGTCTCTAAGGCCGTCTGTAGCTGAGGGAGTTGAGGCGTAGGTCTTAACAACCTCGAAACAGCAGCGGCGCCGGTTCGAATCTGGCCTGCAGGGTTGACTTTTATTTCTGTGGTTGACCCACGAAATGAAAACTTGACTCCTCACACCATGGTTAGAACAGGGTGTTACCATGTAGATAACCCCCCCCCCCCCCCCCCCCGTGTCAGAAATTACCAGGAAGGTAATATAAAGAAAAAGGTCGGCAAGCTGATTATATTCCCTTAATTTAATAAAATCAACAAATACAAATAATTTAATAATTTATTAAACAAGATTCTATGGTTTAATCTATAGTTCCAGAATGGATTCTAATGGATTTAATATTAGTAAAAAATATTAAAAACAAAACAATTACAGTTCTATTTATTAATGAAATAGATGTCATTATATTAACTATTGTCTCGTCAAAACCCATTTTCATGGTGAAACTATAATGCCATGGTAGCAACTATTGTAGCTACAAAAATGTTGGAAACATTATAGTAGTAGCCATCTTGATAGAACACTGTCTAATCAGTATTGTCATACTAGGTCGAGTGTGATAGTTGTACACGTAGCAGCAGTAAAGCTACTGTCATATTAAAACACATGTAAAATGTGACGTTTTTCTGCCATGGTAGAAACGGCTGTAGCGTAAACTACGATATATTTCAATAGCCCTTGTAACATTTACTCTTGACTGTCTAAAATAAACTAGTCAAAATAAAATTAAAAATAATTAAAGATTGCTTTTTAGAATATTATTTCAAATATTTTTTTTTACTGTATTTTACTAACTCGACGTCTAAGCCAGACTTTATCATTGAACTGGACATACCTCAAGTCATATAAAAGAAATTTTTAAGATGAGTAACAATTGGCTCGTTGAACGAATTAAACAAGACAAAATGATGGATCACTTGGAATAATAATCTATGAACAGAAATAAACAACCCTAAAAGGAGAAAGTTAATTCTAGGACTGCGGTCATGCCGGTTGTATTGCGGGCTTTGCATAGTTAACAAATTAAAAAGTATAAACAAATTAGCAATGAACAGATTTACGTCAAACTTTGGAAATCGTATTTTTAAAAGCAACTCTATGATGTAAAATGTATTTCATTAAAATCTGTGATATAAAAATTCACTTCATTGGGATTTGTCGGTTAGACAATAAAAAAAACTGTCCATGAAAGTTATATATTTTTCCTGTATTTTATTCCATTTAATTACACAAATTAGTTACAAAAACAATTAAATGTAAGTTTATTCAATATTTTAGCAATTTTTCCTCAAGAGGGAGGAGAGAAAAAAATAATTTTGACGCTCCTTCATCCCCCCTCTCCCTTCCGTAAATAAAAGTCAACAGTTTTGTTTCAGTATGTTATGTAATATACTTAGAAATGTATAACATCATATCGTAATATTGACTGAATCTAAATCAAAAAGCAGGAATTAATAGTTTTTAGTTAAGTTAAAAATAAAATTTCTCTCTAAAAGTGCCTATTTGGGCCTCTCCTCTGGTTCCGACCCTACCTTCTTCGATCTGGAATCCAGTTCGTTACCCCCAAAGTATCTTGTATCTCTTGCATGTTCATGGCTATCAATATTCTGTCGACTTCCCAGGAGTTTCCTAAACTTTGCCTCACCATTTTACTTTTATATATAAAGGTTTTTCTGTTTTACTTTATTTATAAGTTTAAAATGCAAAATTATTGGTAACAAAATAAAATATCTCGTCGTTATTCGAATGAAAACAATGCCTACTGGATCGGATAACGTCAATTTGGTTCTAATAGAGTTATAACTTGATCTCGGAAGAGTAAATACAACCTCACGACTATAAAAATTGAAAGCTTGATTTTTTTTTAATTAAGAAAGATTATATTTATTCTTTTGATATATTGCTTATCATTAATGAATGAAAATATTATTGAATTAAACTTTTCAAGAAAAGAAAATTATAAACGTTTTGTATTTTTACATAGTTGAAGTACACATGATCTATATATTGATCTGAACTGGCGTCAAATTTCAAAATATTTATAAAGTTATATATAAAAATGGAAATCCTATACACCCTGCTGAATATAACAGAGGATTATCGGAAGAGGGTGAGTGAATTTTATATCCATTTCATAACCCCTAGAAGACGGTTTGAGTGGTTTCAGGGATGTTTGATATATATTTTCCTGCTACACTGGGTTACCTCTAGGGTCTCCTTTGGATCAAACGAACTGAAATTCAGTTTGTGGGGTTGTTTTTTTTTTTAACAATTTAGTAAAAGTAGGAGTGAATTCCTGCCAAAATGTCGTCCTTTACAAATGTCATTTTTTTTTTTAGTTTATAATGCTTTCTTAGCACATCCCTTCTAATTTGAGTCAAAATGTTAAAAATTTATTAATGAATCGAGTTGATTTAAAAGGTGTCTTTTTTGAGGCACAGGGGTTTACGACTGAAAACTCTATAATAAATAATACCATCTAATTTTAAGATGCCCTGACTGTGTAGCCTTAATTATAAATATGCTTTTTTTTTAGTTTATAGTTTAAATATAATATAAAATGCTGTATATTGCACTGTATTATACAGTTTTTATAATTTTCTGAATATTCTATTCATTGTAGAATCGAAGAAGAACTGTAGAGTGGGCCGAAACGTCGGCATTAAATAAATAGTTTTTATCATATTTCGGATGTTAATTCTATTTACTATTTATACTACTATTGTACAGTGTTCGGCGTTATCATTGAGGTTCTCAACGCAAAACCTTAGAGATTAATAAATTTTCTTGAACAATTCATCTTCGGGTTCTCCAGGGACGCCTCCATTTTTCATTTTTATGAGTTGAAGTGGCTTTACCAATACCGAAAGTATTTCCTTGCATCCTTCTTCTACAAAGTTATCCAATTCCGCCGTCAATCATACGTCTTAGAAATCTTTAAATCCAAATCCTCTGTTCATTTCCGTAAACCCATTTTCTATTTTTAGAATAATATATATCGGCCCACCAAACTGTAGCTTTTGGTCAGAATCACGGTCAAAAACCAGATTTTTCCCCAATTAAGGGTACCCACTAAGGCTGGGTAAACCCTGGAGGTGCTTGGAGTTAGTAGTACAGTGCCTGACTTATTGGTTTTAATAGATTAAAGAAGAATGCTGCTTTTTATACGGAATCCATCGATATAAATTTAAAAAAAAAAGCCTTACCTCTATTTTTTATTTATTTTGTATTGGATTATTATTATGTAATTATGTAACCATATAAAAAATAAAGAGGTTTGAAAAAAAAAAAATGTAGCTTTTGACAGATCCTTCCTCACCAGATTCTCTTTCCTATGAAATTCCATAACTATTCCTTCCTGACCAGTTCCAATGGAATTAAAATATTCCATTTCGACAAACAAACTGTATAAAAGCTGTTGTATTAACTCTTTAATTTTTATTTTTATAATTTGTATTCATTCTGTAATTATTATTTTTTAAATTACTTCTGATCATTTAATAATTATTCTTTTCTTTTTTTTCCTCCACTATAAGGCCCTAAACCCCATCAAATATTTCTATAATGCTATTCTAAAGGGATAAGTCCCATTATAAATAAAGAATTTATTATTATTATTACTCTTGCCTACCAAATTTTTATTGTCATTATCACAGTCTTAAGGGCAAGTATTTTAATAATATTTCTAACAGACATTAATTTCTACTTAAAGTGGGGTGGAAAGTAAAAGTATTGTTATGCATTCACCGGACCAAATAAAAAAAAAATTAATAATTTATTACTCGTTTTTTTTTTTCTCGAAAGTTTTAAATTAAGTGCACTTAAAAAAAATATATTTTGTTAACTGATTACTACATGTCTTTCATCTTAGGTAGACAAAGGACTATAACTAAAATGTAGAATATATAAAAATATTTTATATGTATTTAAAAATAAAATAAAGGATAGATTCCTGGGGGCTAGGCGCCAGGGGAAGTTCGAGGTGGGGTGGAGGGGATGCTCGCAAGGCAGTAGTAGCAGTTGGACTTCGGGAGGGCTAGGTTCGAGCCGGATAGATGTCTTCAACCCAATAGCGTTCCCACTTATTCATACACTCGGATATTTAGTAATTAATAATATTAATTAATAATGTCAAAATCTAAATATTACTTTGGTTTATCGCTCTTCCTAGTGTCAATACTCGCCAATGTAGGTAAGTAACAATTTTTATGTAGAAAACAAAGAAAAAGAAATGCTGTTAATAATACAATACTGAAAATATATCATGTTCAATTAACAAACAATATTTATCCTTAAAAACTAGAGAAAACAAATAATCTAAATCGAAATTGACAAAAAATCCACACTTCAATATTAAATTTTCATTCTTATATTCTTTAAAAAGTCAAAATAAAAATAAAATGATCCGTTTAGCTTAAATAAAATAATAGGCTTAAAAATGGAGTTGACCCAGTTTTTGAAAAAGTCACTTCACGTATCGGTGAAAAATCCTTTACAAATTAGTTCACTTACGATTCGTTCGTCTAATTGAATCAGGTTCTTGTTTGTATAGGGGTTTACAGTTATGATTGTATAAATAACATATATTTTCAATTTGCATAAAGAAAATATTCCTAACATAAAACATACGATTGATTAAGAACATAAAAAAGTACTGTTGATATCATAGCAATAATTATATTAAATAAATCGATTGTATTGAGAATGGATTTAAATTTTTCGTTTTATTTTTGATATAATTCTTTTCAGAGAGATCCTTGTTTAATTTTTTATAAAATTTATTTGTGAATGTTTCAGATTTTAAAATTAGGTTTTTCAATTCAAAATCGAAAAAATAATTAAATTAAATTTTTCCATGATTCACAAGTTTGTTAAGATATAACTTTCATCCACTCATATCTTATCATATTGCATATTTAATTATATTAAAGAGTACTATATAATGCATTCTATTAACAACATAGTTGACTATTCATAATTAAAAAATAATTTTATATAATTAATAATAACGTCAAATATGAAAGAAAAGGTCACTGAGAACAGCACTTACAAGGTCAAACTGTAAATTATGAAAATTTCTAATGTTATTTTTTTCAGATTATTAAATTTTCATTAGAAAAAAATTTCTGAGTATGGAATATTTTATTTTTTTGGAAAAAGACATTACTAGCTACTTTTCCTCTGTATAAATAAAATATCATTTTATTTATTTTCATGTTCACCCTTATTAAATAAGTATATATATTTGATGCATGAATTTATTGTTTACACATTTTAAAAAAACTACAATGGAGGCTTAAATTAATAGAAATCTCTAGCACTCGTTTTTATTGATAAATTAAGTATTCATTAAATTAAGTATTTATGTAACCTATATTACAATATGCACGTTTTTAAAAAGTATAACTAGTAATAATAAGTAAAAAAAAGTATTTAGGAAAATAAAAGAATATAAGCAAAGTAGTAAAAAATATATAAAATTTTATATAAGAAATTTCAACTAATAATGTTGGTTTCCTAACCAAAATTTTACATACACTTCTTTCCATTTATTCCTGCCTAAGGCCATATAAACTTGATTATAATAAAAATAAAAATTAAACTAAGCCATTATTAGAAGTATCTGTTAAATTTTAACAGATGCCTAAATGGTCAGTGGGTTCATTATCTTCTTGATTTAACTGGATTCATTTATTTGAGTGGATACTTTATCTAGTTAAGTTGGAATTGATTAATAATCCAAGATGTAAGATTCATGGAATTTATTTATTATTTTTTACTTTAATTTTTAAATTATTTGCGTTTCAGCTGATATCAAATTATTATTATTTTCAGGTGATTTTTTTATTCATTGCAAAATTATTTTTTGCTTAACAAAAAAACAACAAAAATCTTATAAGCGTAACACGTTTTTCAAATTTAGAAAAAATTTACCGTTCAGGTTGTTTGCTTAAATTTATAATAATTTAAGAATCATCAAATACATATTTTTATTCTTACATAAGCTTATACAAAACGTATTTTTCTATAAAAATATTTTAATGGTTTAACTATTTTTAAGGTCAATTTTTTATTGAAAATTTTGGTGAATAGTTAAACTAATTTCGGTTCGCTTAAAGTATTATTTCAAAAATAATTTTCCGTATTATTATTAATAATTATTATCCTCTTTAGACCTGTTCTAAAAAATTATTTATTGTCCACTGTTATTATTGGTTATTCAACTTCTAGAACTAGGTTATCTCAATAATCTAGTACTTAATGGTATATCAGAAAATCATCTATCCAAACGTAATAATATAAAATTTCTTTCCCAAATTACTCTCTAGGTAATAAAAAAAAAATCAAACTTTGTTTATTGAAGTAAAGAAAGAAGTTTTAAAAAATGAATTTACTTCTATTGAAGAATAATATTTCTTTGTCCTGGTTAATTGACTATTGATTACTTGTTACAAAGTCAATTAGTATTTAACAATAAACGGTGAATTAATGTAAACAATCAACGAGATTGAAACAATTGAGTTATTTCTGAAATATCTGGGGCTATTAAAAAAAAATTCAGGAAATGGGAATGAATTTATTTTCTATACGAATTGTTATATCAAATCTTTTTTTTTTTTTGTTATATTAAAAAAATCTTCATCGAGTGTACATATTTACAAAATTTATTGATTATTACTTTATCAACTACTGAGTATTTAAATTTTAAAAAGAACCTCTTGGAATGAAAATTGAAAAAAGCTGTTTTGGGACATAAAGTTGATTAGGGTGTTCATTTAAAGTATTTATGAAAATGATTCATTATTTCAATATAAATTAGAAAGTATTTTAATTTTAAATAGGATTGTTTTTGCCAAAAAAAAAATTTAAGGCCGGTTCTGGAACATAAAAGTTTATTGGTGTCCATTTATGTAAGACAAAAGGGCGTGTGGTTTGGAAAAAAAAATTAAAATTTAATAGCAATAGTGATTGTAATAGCAAAAAATAGTAAAAAAACTAAATCACTTGATTTTGAAACCACTTAGACTTAGCCCTGTTGAAGTCCTGCAAAATAGGACGAAACGTTGGTTATCTATAAACAGTTTTTGTTTTTTTTGTACGTTGTTTGTTCACCACCAGACCATACTCCTACAATTTATTATATACCGACTAGAAATCTTCCGATTTGAAGACCACTAAAATTTAAAGCTGGCGTTGGAGCATAGAAATGGATCCATTGAATTTGGGTCCGTTTAGGTAAGAAAAGTTTTTGTACGTTTTGGAAAAAAAAATATTTGTCTCATTCGAACACGAGTTAACACTATTATTAAACTAACGAAATACAGGATCAGTTAGAGAAAACAGTTTTGGCGCATGCGTCTCTTAATTTGACTCGTGTCAGTATATCCCTATAAACACAACAAATTCTATTATTTAGACAGATCAGTCTTATAAAAAACAGAAAAACGGTTCCTAAATTTATTCTCTTAAGAAACTAAAAGCCCAGAACAGAGATCTCGGTGAAGTTAGATCAGAAAAGTAGGGCTTTGGGAATAAAATAAAGATTTAAGTTCTGCTGTTGAAGTGAAATGAGCTTGTAATCTCGAAATATTGTGAAACAAAAGAAAATACCAATTAAGGGTGGTTTCAGAAACAAAAATTTTTTCAAATCATTTTTTTAAATATTTAAGTTCTTTCAAGGTATAATAACTACACTATGGGATTCCTTCTTTTGTAAATTTAATTGGGATCGGTACTTATATCGATTTAAAAAAAAAATCGATTTGGGTTCACTTCGTAAATCGGGACTTGATTATGTTATATTCCAATAAGAACTTGAGCCTCTTTTATAAGCTTTCTCCATACTTCCAGATCAAGCATTCTCTATCCATTAATACCCATATTCATAAAAGTTCCTCCACATCGTCCAGAGATCTCTAGGGTTGTATTCCTCTACCAGGTGTGTCTTCGATAAGGCGTTTGAGAATTGATTCCCAGGGCATACGTGCTACAAGACTGAGCCATCTGATCTGGATCTCTAGACAATTGAGACCTAATCCGATTTCTTGCACATCAGGCGCAACTCCTACTTAGTACAGATTCTCCATTGCTCGTTATAAATTTTAAAATAATTATTAAAACACTGTACTAGTTGAAAAAATTGATGAATAATTATAGAATCGATATGTCTGAGGCCATAGACCAATAATAATATAAATAGTAAAGTAGTAATTAATATTTGATAGAGAGATACCTTTGCTATTAAGAAAAAATTTCAATATCGGAGAAAAAATAATGAAAAAAGAACTGAAGACTTAAGATGCTCATATTTATTTGTCTATATTTATGATTTGCCTTATTTCTTCTTCTCAAAATTAATTGGATTGAATGTTAACTCTGTTAAAATAAATTTTTAAAAATTGGTTTTTGGATTATATTAATAAGTATTATCGGTAATTCCAAATCGTTTACAACTATCAACATAGACGATACTTTTATATCAGTAGTATTAATTCTTTACAACTCAAAATTCAATAGAATAAAAATTGAATTCGAAATAAAAATAGTTTTAATATAAAATCATTATTTTAATTAGAGGTGTTGAGGTTAAATCAAGAGATTTTGAGATACACCGGTTAAATATGAATTTATTTTAATTTAAAAACATCATTTAATACTAATCCATTCATATCTGAATTGTGGCATGAAAGAGTCTAATCTATATGTTATTTGGTTATCAAACGTACCACTGGTACACTGGCTATTAAAAGAATATTTTCCGAATAAATAAGAAATACCACATATTGTTGAAATGCATATATTCTAAATATTGAAAACGAAAACATTTCGATTAAAATGAATTTACAATATAAAATTGAATAATATTATGAAGAAATGGACTGAGCAGGGCCTGTATCATCCAGTAATCAGAAACTTGTTGCATTATCAGTCAAAATTACTTGGTCATTAGTCATCAGTGAAACTTGATAGATTACTCGTTGATTGATTTAGTCAGCAGTTGAGCAATGAGTAAGTAACCTTATATCCGATTTCGCGATAAACAGTATCATAATACAAGAGCCCAAGAAGAGAAAAAAGGCAGTTATTTCACCCCAATTTTTTATTACTTTAATGAAAACTAAGTTTAATTACTAGTCAAAATTGAGGAGTCTGCCAAGTATAGGTAGGGGGAATAAAAATTGGCAGCTGTTTAAAAACCTTAAAAAACATGAATATTTCATTCGGAGCTCTATATCTTAAAAACAAAAAATGTATGAAACTTACAGAAAGATCAGTAGATAGTGAATTTATTTTGAAAAATCTATATCTCAAAAACCATTTGACGTACAGATGTCTATTAGCATTCAAATTAAAGCTACTTTAATGTACTATTAAGTACTTTCTTACATTTATCTTCATAGGGGTAGTAGTTTTCATGGTATTTGCTGAAATATATTGGTTTATAGTTGTTCGGACAAAGTTTCGCACATCATCTTTAAATACATTTTTATGAAATGTTGCTTTTTAGAAGGCTATATCTCGAGAACTATTGTACGTAAATAGCTCTATTAGGGCTAATATTTCAGTAAATTTATTCTTCTTTAAATAATGTTCTTTTAGATTTTCTAGTGTTGTTGCTAGTTTTTAGGATATAGAGCTCCGAATGAAATATTCATATTTTTTAAGGTTTTTTAACAGCCGCTATTTTTTATTCCCCCTTCCTATACTTGGCTCCCAAAATCATCAATTTTGACTAGTAATTATACATAATTTTCATTAAAGTAATCAAAAATTCGGGTGAGATAACTGACTTTTTTTCTTCCCGACTCTTGTACTATCCACCAATTACACATATATCTAATTATTTAATATTTCTTTAACAGTTTTGTCCACTTCTATAATATATTTTAGTATTTTTATTAATCTATTATGGGTTTTAGTTTACATGATAAATAGTTGAATTAACGAGGTATAACCTTTTTGAGCTTCTTAATTCTAAGTTTAAGATTAGAATATAAATGAAAAACGTTTACCTTAGTACCAAATTTTTTTTTTTAATATTAACAATGTTGTATTCTTGATAAAATAATGGTGTGATAAATTGAAAAAAAAGAAAGGAAAATACTTCTAGAACCTATTTGGAATATCACAAAACCAAGCCTTGAGACACTTAAATATCATTAAATAACTAACTGTTAGCGTTTCCATAATTCGCACATCATCAAAGATAGTATAGTAGCATACTGGTATTAGTATCAGAGGTAGTACATCTCATGTCAGTAGTCTAAAAACGACTAACCAAATTGTGATGGTACATGACTCCAAGACAGTTCAACATATATTAAGAGGACAATGAATTAATTGCAGTGATGTATTATAGTCATTTCGCTGAGCCATGATACGCAGAGGATTGAAATAGTTCAGCTAGTAAATAGTAACATCGCCTTCGATACATTACTCTCTCATTGACACGAATTCACAGTGCTGCAACATTTTTTTAAATTTAAATTTAAAATTATTATTATTTTTTATTTCTATATAAAATTCTAATAAAAATGAGTCTAAACGCGACCAAAATGTGTTATATTGTAGAATTAAAAAATAACATTTTAAAATTAATTTTATAGGCATGAAGGGTAGACCGAGACGTAAGTGGGAGGATTTTGATTAGGCCGATTTTGTGTTTATGAAGACAGCAATTGGTACTAACATCATGGAATTATCGGATTCATAAAAACATCCGTACAGCTTCAACCCACATAAACCAGGTCTTTAATACTTTGTAATAACGCACAGTTTCTTGAACAATGGTTGTGTAAGGAGGTGATCTGTTCATTGATCACACTCTATTGCTATGTTTTCCCCATAATTAAGGGGTTATAGAGGCTGGGTTTAACCCAGGATTTTAGGGTCACCTTTGTATTTAATGTTGACTTACAAAAAAACCTGAATATTTTAAACTTTTTTTCTCTTCTGCTGGTAATCAGTAAAATACATGTCAAAAGTAATTATCAAATGATTCGAGAAGTAACACCCAGTGGTGCCTCTTCTCTAGAGTTTTTACTCTCTAATCTAAGCAGTTCCCTCATCCATGTTCTTTTCAGTCTCTTCCTCCTGTACTCAGGCACAAGAGTAGTGGTCATTTGTTCTATTAGTCCGAGTGGTTTCTTGAAACGTTATAGTACAAGAACCAAGAAGAAAAAAAAAAGGCAGTTATCTCACCCCAATTTTTTATTACTTCAATGAAAACTAGGTATAATTACTAGTAAAAATTGATGAGTCTGCCAAGTATAGGTAAGGGAATTAAAAATGGCGGCTGTTTCAAAACCTTAAATAAACATTGATTTTTCATTCGGAGCTCAATATCTTAAAAACTACCACCAACACTAGAAAATCTAAAAGAACACTATTTAAAGAAGAGTTAATTTGCTGAAATATTAGCCCTAAAAGAGCTATTTACGTACAATAGTTCTCCAGATATAGCTTTTTAAAAAGCAAAATTTCTTAAACATCTACTGAAAGATTAGTAGTTAGTTAATTTGTTTTGAGAGATCTATATCTCAGGAACTATGTGACGTACGGATGTCTATTAGCACTCAAATTAAAGCTAGTTTAATGGATTATACAGAAGTTTATGACCTTTACCTTCGTAGGGATAGTAGTTTTCATGATATTTGCTAAAATAAATTGATTTATAGTTGTTCGGACAATAAATCTGATTTATGAAAAACTTTATTTCAGAAACCTTTGGACGTATTGATGTCTGCTGTTTGTAGGAGAAGTAGTTTTTATGATTTTTGACAAAATAAACTCACAAAATGTTAATTTCTAGAGCTATATCTCGAAAACTATTTAACGTAAATAACTATATTAGGGCTCATACTTAAGCAAATTTACTCTTCTTTAAATGACGTTCTTTTAGGTTTTCTTATGTTGTTCCTACTTTTTAAGATATAGAGCTCCGAATGAAAAATTAGTTTTTTTTTATCGCTTTGAAACATTTTTTATTCCCCCCACCTATACTTGGCATACTCTTCAATTTTGATTATTAGTTATACATAGTTTTCATTAATATAATCAAAAATTGGGGTGAGATTTTGAGAAAAAAAGGCAGTTTTTTTCTCCTCTTGGACTCTTGTACTATAGTTGTAAATTCGCATGTATTCATTGACCGTTAGGATTCGTAAGTCAGGGTGCAAAGTCTTATTATTAACTTTGACAAGTAGTCGAAATGTTTTGTATTGGAAAGATCGTACTCATTTTGGGTAAAATTTTATTATTTAAAAATTTAAATTTTTTGGGAAAAAAAGTCTTTACTGGTAAAATAGTAAATTGTATAACATTTCTAGTTAGCTAATTTTTAAACAAATATTTAAATCGATTTTTCAACCATTTAAAAATTCATTTATCTTTCCTATACTGGTCATAATAATTTATATAGTAAAAAATGTTTTTTAATTAACAAAATAATAACCAAAATTCGATACAATTTGAATAAACATATTCATCATGTAGTATAAATATGAAAGATACATTATCGAACTCTACCTCTAATCGGGTATTACATTTGAGTAAAAGAGGCCTCGAGTAGTGTGAGTAGGATAGAGTCAGACAAGGCTTCCCTTTTAAGAGGTTTCCACCGCAGACGGCCTAGGAGCACAAACAGTGCTGCCTAAATAGTGATTCAGGAAGCTGCGGTAATTAGGAAGTTATGTCATCCCTCAAGCTGGCAAGGACGTGCCCTGTCCGCTCCACGCTCGGCCATTAGTAGGCAAAAATAGTAACCATTTAGTGGGGAGTACGCCTCTTCTAGTAGTCCTAGTAAATCAGAGAGATAGCTCATAGCTAATTGATGCCCACAGAGTGGGGACCTGAACCATCAATTAGAGGAGGGGGAAATAGGATCGTTGAAGAGATTATCAATACAACAACCACCATTGATAGTGATTCCCGATTATATTCATAGAAGACGGTGTGATCTGTGTGTTCACTAAACCGCGTGTGTTATCGAAAGACAAAGAAGAGCTTAAATAAATTAAAAGTAAGAATAAATTGATTGTCAAAGCTGGACACTGCTATTAATCAAAGAACTCTGCCAGAATTTTTTTGGTTTCATTTACGAGTGGGAAACATTGGTGGGGATGGTCAAATTTTATCAACTTGAGTAGTACCAGAGATACAGTTGGAGCATGACTGGGATAGCGCCAATCAGGAAAGATTATCAGAAAAAGACTTGTCTTTACAGAGCCTGGGTCGTTGGAAGGCAATGAAGGGGAGAGAAAAAATCAACTTGCCAATTACTCTGAATTACCAACCAAGACAGTTGATAAATT
This sequence comes from Halyomorpha halys, assembly GCF_000696795.3. Taxonomy (NCBI): domain Eukaryota; kingdom Metazoa; phylum Arthropoda; class Insecta; order Hemiptera; family Pentatomidae; genus Halyomorpha; species Halyomorpha halys. The sequence continues at coordinate 100,817 of NW_027104776.1, forward strand.
TTGGAGCAGATGTTGAGCCAAAGTATTTAACTACAAAAAAAATAGGGAGAAAGTGTGAAGAAGATAGTACTAGTTACAAAGGTCATTGTCAAGAGACAATTTAAGTAACGTTTGTCTGTCTGCATTATGTGAAGTTAAAAAAAAAAAAATCAATAATAATTGTATAAATAAAATAAGAGGATGAGATGGAAAAAAGATACATATTTATGCAAGCTTACATGGATATTTATTATTTATGAGTAAACAGAAGATAACACTCAAGGATATATAATTTATGTTAAGTAGACCAATAGCATAGCCCTCGAAGAATGGTGTCGTATCAAATCACCTTTACCCTTCTTCGTAAACCTACCCACTGCTCTACAGTCTTCTTTAATAATGTTGATCTTACCCCTGTCGAACAGATCCTCTACCTTGGACTACATCTGGACAAACGACTTACCTGGAATCATCACACAAGACTGAAAAGACAGGAAACTGCACGTCGATTTCGAGTATTACAACACTTACTGGACAAACGGTCTAAACTTCCAATTCCTTACAAAAGACTGATTTACTTGACTGTAACAAGGCCGATCTGGACATACGGAGTTGAGCTTTAGGGCTCCACTAAATCTTCGAATTCCTCTCGTATCCAATCCTTACAATTCAAAATCCATAATACTCCTTATTATGTCACAAATAAAATCATACATAAAGACCTTAATGTTCAAAATGTAACCGATCTAGGCCGAACCAGATATCATTCCTTCTATTATAAAATCCCTAACAACCCAAACTCACTAGTTTCTAACCTTGCTTCCTCTTCCATTCCTGACAATCCTCCGAGGCGCCTGAAAAGAAGATGGCCACAAGACCTGCTAATGTAGTCATTACAGTACTACCAATGAGTAGTTTCTCTACACGCCTATAACACTCCATTTTAACTGAGATCAAATTTACTAAATGTATTATAATGTACAGTTGTAAATATCAAAAAACTTGTAAATGAATATAATATTAACTTCAATATAATTTTTTTTAAAGTTAGAAATGTTTAGAGTCAGAGATGCATAAAATAATAATAAAAACAACTACATACAAACCGCAACTGGAAAATGTTCTTAGAATAGAGTAGGATTGCAAGCCAACAGAAAATGGCGTAGAGATAGACATATGCTTCTCATCCGGATCCGAAGACTTTTCAATAGAAATATTGACCTTTGATCTTTGACCGACCGACTTGTCTGTGGATTCAGAGCAACGCTTCTTTTTTTAATTGAAATTACCAGCAACAGTCCTGGACAAATTGAATCGTCCACTGATTGAGCTTACATTACCTTCTAGATCATGGTAGTAAAAACATTGGAATGCAATAACGAGCTTAGTAACTGATTCTCTCTAGTAACTCACTCGACGCTCCTGAAATGACTCAGGTACTCAGCTCAGTGTTTGTTAGCAAGGCGTAACATAATTAGAGTGCTTTCTCAAGAGTCTTCTGGAGAGTTTCGTGTCTTATCTTTGTAAATCAATCGATTCTTTTTCCCTGAATAAAAGGAGTAGTCAGTCAATTAAGGGGAAGTAATTATTGACTTTTAATAAGAGAAGGAAACACATTATTTATTTAGCCTTATTAGTTTTTTGTTTCAGTTTTTCCTGTATTAAGAATTTATTTGAAAAACAATTATTTATTGAGAACCACTCCAAAATTAGAAAGGTTCGAAACCCTGAATATAATTTATAAATGGTTTTCTTTGAGTTATCTTTATTATCTAAGAAGATACGTCTATTTCGCATTATTACACCGTGCTAAAGTTGCTTCTAGAAATACCTTCTAAATGATTTCAAGTATCATATCTCGTCTGGTTGATCTATTTTTTCTCTCAAGCCTCAAAATCAATTCTGCAGTTCGTCCCCAACTTTTTGAACTATTTATTCCTTCCCATAAAACTACTTATTCGACAAACACTTCATAGTTCTACTTTATTTTGGAATTCCACCATTTTTTCACTCTCGGTAAACCTTAAAAACATCCTTTTTAAAATTTTAAATATTATCTGATTTATATCTCCTATCATTAAAAAATTGTAATCTTTTTTCCTAGATAATATATATATTTAATTTTCTTTAGGTATATATTTAATTGTAAGGATTTCAGTATGTAAGTGTAAGAATGAAGTTTCTGTTTTAGTTTAGGCTTTAATATTGTTTTTGTATATATTTTTAATATTTATTCTATATTTATGTTAACATAGTTTGTTGATTTTTTTTTTATTTATATTTGTTACTTAAATATCTTTCATATATTTTCTCATATCTCCATCACTATTTTATCCATTATTCTGTTAAAGGCACATAATAGAATAAGATTGCTGGCCAACAGAAACTGGCGTAGAGATAGGTTGAAACCAAAATATGAAAGGGAAAAAGAAGGGAAGAAAAAGAAAAAAAAGTAAGAAAGGGGAAAGGATGGAAAAAGAGGAAAAAAATCATGAAAAAGAAAATGGGTTAAAAAGGAAACGAAAAAAAGTCGTGTTCTAGTGTTGTATACTACTAATGCTTACAATTATTATTGTATACTTGTATAGGCTTATTTATTGTAAGATTAAAAATTTCGTCTTATTATACTAAAATAAGTATGCTGTGTGCCTAGCAGCCCAATGGAGTTGGGTAGCACGACTTTCGTTAATTTTACAAAAGTTTTCCTACTTCCTCCTTCTAAAAGAGACTGAAATTATATTCATCCGTTTTTGTTATATTTAAAAAATTCTTATATAAAATTAATTTTATCCAATTTTAAGTTTCAAAACTATATTCCTTTATACTTATATTTCTTTATAAGTCCAAAGTTTTGGCCTTTATCAAGGACAATTTTACATAGAAATTTAGAACTACATAGATTTTTAAAAAAAAACTTTATACAGGCTATTCAGCCCAGGTCAATAATTTCAATCAAAATGACCCTGTTTTGTCAATTATACACATTAACATTAAAATTTTTAAGTATAGTCAATTTACACTATTGTAATTTATCACAAGTATAATATGAACATTACAGTTTTTCACGAGTATAATATCAACACATCTTAGATCGTTGTGATAAAGCATAATAGTGTAAATTGACTGTGATTAAAAGTTATAATGTTAATGTGAAAATTAGTAATTTCACGCCGTTTTCTAATATTGCTCGATTAAACTATATTTAGTCTCCTCTATATATTTTAAAAGTGATAGGTCCGTCGCTCCCCGGGGGTCTTAGTGGGGTGGGTCCGGCGGGGAAGGATTGCCTTTTTTTATGTTATGATCTCCTCTTGTAAGATTGTGACGTATGGTATATCGACCAACCTACTCGCCATAAGTGTTTGTTTGAGAAGTCAGATAAGTAAGGCTACCACGGAGTAGGGATGGGAAACCTTATAATGCCAAAAGGCAATCCAATGTATCATCACCCAGATATACATATAGCATACCTCCTATATGTATGTACCATATACCAGATATTCAATAACATCATTATAGGAGGGTAT
>NW_027104776.1:105454-118951 GCF_000696795.3 Halyomorpha halys
CTTTTACTAACGTTAGAAATAAATAATTATAAAAATGTCAAATATCGAAATGAATATGATGAATAATCAATATTAAATATCGAAATAATATTTATTATTAAGCTCGAATATTTTCTTTAACAAAATATCGATATTTGGATTAAATAACATCGGAATATCTTTGCCATATTATGTTTTGGTACGAATATTTCCTCCTGAATATATGATTATAGATATATTACATTGGGGTGTATATTATCAATATTTAGTTTATCTATATATACTTTTAAGGTGCGACCTTTTTTTTTTTTTTTTTTTTATTTTTTATTTTAGAAACGGATCTTTCGATATTATCGAAGGAGAATATCGATATTCCGATATTATCGGGTACTCGATATCGATATCAAAATATCGGATATCGAAGACAAAATATCGATATTTCGATAATATCGATATCGATATCCCATCCCTACCACGGAGGGCGGGAGTGGAGGGTTTCAGGCCGTTTTTCAATTTCAGTCGCTTTTTTAAATATTGCTCGATTACACCATCTTAAGTTTCCTCTTCCCGTTCTCTAGGCTAATATTTCAAAAGTGATATAGGACCGTCGCTCCCCTGGGGTTTTAGTAGGGCGGGTCCATCTGGAAAGGATTGTATTCTTATTATCGGCTAACGAGTATTTATAAATATCAATTTTGAAACCTAAGTGCTTTCTGTTATTTTAAACTGTATTATATCTACATTGCTATTTTATTATTTTAATTAGTTTGTTATTAATCCATTATAAGTAAAATTACTTTTCATTTCGAGACTGGTAGTTTAATTAAGACAAACAAAAGTTACCCAAATAGTCTCACCGTGCTTTATTAAAGCATATTACATATCCTACCTGGGCAGAATAGCCTGATAAATTTATTTTTAAAATTATGTGGTTGTACATTTTTATTGCAGCGAATTGGCCGAAACTTAGGACTTATAAAGAAATATAAATTGTTTTGAGACTTAAATTGAATAAAATTTATTTTATTTAAACATTGATAACCAGCCTCAAGGAAGTAAAAAGATAAAAAAATTCTTCATTGATGAAATCCACAATCGGGCTTATTACCAACAAGTCTTTTTTTATTTTAACGCCATAGTAAATATTTCGAAGTTTGTTACTTGGCCTATCTATATTATAAAAAACATTAATTTCGTTGTTACTTTTTCTAGTAATTCAATTTTAATTAATATATATATCAACGAAATAATTGAGGAAGATCATATGCACATTATTCCCACAAGTTTTGATTAAGAACAAACATTAAACATTTTTATGGCAGTTTTTATTGTAAATATATATTTAACATATTTGTAACGTTTCAGTCCTAAGTAATTGGCCTTTCTTAACACTATCCTCTTTACCTCAGACGCACTATGATAATATAGTTTTATGCATACAATTCTTGGAAGCACTTGAAAATTATTCTAATTTTTTTTCTTCATTTATTTTCATTTGTTATTTCTTGGTCATTTATTTGGAGCTCCTGTATCTAAAAATAAAGATTCTTCCACCATTCTTTCCTGTACATTCACTTTATTTTTTCTGTTGTGTACTAAGCTCTCATTTTTTTTTAAATCTTCATCCTTCAATTCATCTATACTGGTACTCTTCCTGCATCGAGTGTTATTTTTTTGGCGTCCATACCATCTTAAATTTAATTTGTTCAGTCACCTGTGATATCTTTCTTTTTAGTTTTATATAATGTTTTTTTCTTAAAAAAAGCTTTCGATCTTTTATATAAATATTTATATGAAAATGTATATAGTTAACATTATTTTCAACATCTTCTAAAGTCGTAAGTTGGAATGAATTATTTTAATACTACTACTATACTACACTTAGCTTGTATTTCCGTTCATATTCCTATTTAACAATTATTTTTCCGGTTGCGGTTGCGAAGGTCCCCTGGACCAAGAACTGTCCGATATATTGATTGCAACTGTCTCCTTTCTCACACTCGAGTTGAGTAACTGGGGTGTCGGATTCTCGGACTGTAAGAGACACATCTTTCGAAATAGGCGGGGCCCTTCGGAGCAATCTTCATTACTGGTCTCATAGCCATTCGAAGATGGACTTTAACCTGATCAACAAGTTGTTGATGGGTTCCCAATTTCTCCCCTTCCTTATTTTAATAGCCGTTTTGAAATCAATCAAGCCCAACCCAGAGTTCCTTGCAGAAGATTAAAAATGTCAAAGATGTCTGCATAAAATACTCACTTTAACTAAAAAAAATTATTTATTTATTATTAAATTATTAAATATAAATCTGATATACGTTTTTTAGAAATTATAATACATGTAAACTTTTTTTTTTTTAATCAAAAATTAATAAATTCACTTTATTAAGAAAAGCAAAGTTTTTTTTTCAAATTAAAATTCTACACCAAATACATATTTTATTTAAATTTAATATTTTTCCCGTTTAATGTACTTTAAAAACATTATTAATAAAAATTTAATTTATCAATATTAGATACTCTTATAATAAAGTTCTTAAAGAGAAAAAACTTATTTATTTAACCAACAAGGATGTCCAAATACATTGGATACTTACACATCCTGATAATAGAACATAGAAATAATATAAATACTAACATATAGTAATTAACAAACATACAATATTTTTCCCTTAATAACTAATTGTCAAAATACATTGTTATTTTTTATAATTAAGTTACATTACATCTCTTAGTTCCTTTCAATTTTATTGAATCAACTTACTGTCAATCTTTTTAAAAAAAAAAATACTCCTAAAAATAAAACTCTTTAAATGTCAAATACTTGTCTGAATAAGAGAAATTCTTTGGTAGATTAGTTTTTGATTATTGATTATAAATATTTTTTGTACAAAGTTGCAGTTCTTATTAATGGAATTTGGTACGGATGCGGTCAATTAAAACTCAAATAGTAAATTTTATTAGAGCCAACGTTTCGCCCCACGTTGCAGAGCTTCGTCAGGACTAAAAAAATACAAACACTTGACATAGTTACAAAAAAAAAATTAAAAATTTGTAGTGGAAAATAACAGGGAAATAGAATGCAATACAAACGTAAAATGCAATAAGAAAAATTAAAGGTTATAAACAATAAATGAAAAAGGTAATAGTAACAGATAAAGAGAAGAAATATTGAAGAAAGTACAAATTAAGAGATGAAAAGGGATAAGGATAAAATGAAATGAAAATTAATGAGACAGAGTTCATACCTGTTTTGACGGGAGTCAAAGTCAGAGTGAACCATTAGTATTGGGAGGAGTGGGGATGCCAGTTAAGTAGATCACATAATAACGAAAATAATTTTAAAGTAAACAATGTAAAAGAGTTCTTATGTTTCTAATTAATTATGCTATCTACATTTCAACTTACAAACTATTGCAAAGTCTAGATGATTCAAATAAATTTTTAAGATTAGTAACTTACATCCCTCGAACATGTTTTTAAATGATATTCCTGCCCCTCTTACCAAATCCTTAAAATACCTAGGAATCACGTTATCACGTTACATGATAAACTGCTATTCCATCAGTATATTACTAAAGTAATATATATATATATATTTTAAAATCAGAAAAACAAGGAAAATAATGTTCAAATTTCCTATATTTTAATAAAAAATCAAAACTATTCTCAAGAAATAAATTAAATGCTCTACAAATTAGTACTAAATCCTATCATAACATATGCCTGTTCCCATAGAACTAATTTCAAAAACTTAAAAGAACTCAAAATATTCCAAAACAATTACCTAAGAATAGCAAACCACTACCCATATTACACAAAAATAACTAAGATGCATTCAAAATTAAATATAGTTACCTCCCCCTAAGTCTTCAAGCCCTTTAATGTCTGAAATAGTAAATTATGCAAAAATAACGGCCCATAGATATAATAATTAAAATAGAAATAAATATCTGTTGCTGTTAAATTCATCAATAAGAATGTGTATTTTACTATATTTCAAATTTTTTTTGTTTTCCCTTTCAGTTTACTTTTTTTACTAAAATGTGAAATGCAGTTATAAATAATAAGTATTTAGTAGAAAAGAAATATTAACGGTATGATAATAAATATATGTATAAATGACAACTCATATTACATACGTCAGGAAAAAACGTACATTATATATAGATATGGAAATACCGTCCAAATATATAAATATGCAAGAGAAGAAGGGCTTGGACGTAGTCGGTATGTGGAACATGAAGACGGTACAAGTATAAACGTTTCTATATGCAGACGATATCGTGCTGGTGATAGACTGAGGAAAAATTACGACAGGTCATTATAGAATGGCAAGAGGAACTCACCCGCAAAGGAATGAGTATTAACAGCCGCAAGGGCAAGGTTATGACTGATGTCAGAGATGAAGTGGACGTAAGCAATGTACAAATAGTATGCAATGATGAAGTATTGGAAACAGTAGATTTCTATACCTACCTTGGAACTATTTTTAATAAATCTGACAAAATAGACCAAGAAGTGTCCATTAGGATAAATAAAGCAAATAGTATTCACTACCAGTTATGCAATACTATTGTGGGAAAGAGGGAGGTAGGTAAGGATATCAAGATCCTTAAAGCAATATATCTTCCAACACTATTATATGGCAGTGAAAGTTGGGTGACCCAAGACAAGCACATGAGCAGGATTATGGCTGCTGAAATACGATTTTTGCGAATAATATTGGGCAAAACTAGGAGAGATAGGATAAAGAATGAAAGAATAAGAGAAGAACTTCAGATCCTCTCAGTAAATGTCTGTAGAATGGGGGAAGATACAGTGGCAAGAAAATATATGGAGGCGAGGCCAAGTGGTAAGAGGCCACGAGGCAGACCTATAAGGAGCTATATGAAACATATCCAACGACTAGGTCTGGAAAGAGGAAAAACGCTGGTTCAGATGAAGATGCATGCCATGGAACGAGATGTGTGGACCAAGTAGTTAGAGGTTCCTCCACAATCAAAGGCACTTAAGGAGGATGAGAAAGAAGAATACCGTCAATAGTATTATAAAAGAAATGGGTCAACATTTTTCATTGGCTTCTGTTAAGTAAGTTTGAATTACTCCATCATAAGAATTTTAGCCGAGACTGCATAAATATTATTTAAAAACGGAATTAATTTCACTGAATTCTAACCTTAAGATAAGCCTGAACAAATTTCAAAGTGTTAGTAAGCAATTAACATGATTACAATGCGATAATGATGAGTTATTTTCATTCCGCGTGAGTGCCGCATTCTGTAAGTATGGAAGGCTGTTCATGTCAGATCAGATAGCCAAGTGCTAATTTCTATAATCGGTTAAGTACTTTATACTGCTTTATACAACTTAGCATTCACAGTAACTTCGCTTACACGTCATTCGTTACATCGGATTCAGTTTTATCAAAATTAAACAATTTCAACCATTCTAATCCTTTTGATGTATAATCAACTAAAAAAATATTGAAATAGTCTCGGAAGATTAATAAAACATAACTATATTAAAACCATAAAAAAGTAAAAAAACAGTACTATTAACATATGTATTAAATTTATAAATGATTGACTGTGTTTTTCAAAATATGAAGATGATGGTCGGGGGTGTGGTCATAAGGAACAAAAAATAGTTATTATTATTATTTCAGTATATATAATCTACACATATTATATTGATAAAGTTATTAAAAAAAAATATTATACTTATTGTTTACTTAGATCCCCACCATTGGGTTGATGATACCCTTTAACAAACAGTACCCGTGAATCTTCTGCCCCCCTACCAGTTTGCAGGGTTGGTAGATCCGCCCTCAGGATAGGCTAATGCAATGGGGGGAGGCACCCCCAGGATTCATTTCCTCTCGGCCCCCCTCACCTTTAAATCATCTTCCTATTTGCCACCTACAGCTGCACGCTTCACAGATATTGCCGCAGAATCTTCGTTATGACAAAATGATGGAGATGGGGATACACATGTTCCTCAGTGTATAGAAGAACATTCGAAAGTATAGAAATATAGAAAAAAATTTTAAAATTCAAATTAAAACGCTTTTATTATTAGAGTTATAAAAAAAAAATAATCCCATAATTGTTTGATATAAATTTTTGTTTGCATGTCTGCAATATGGACCTGTTTAAGTGAAGGGTTATATTTAAACATTTAGAATGAGGGTTTTTGGGTCTCTAATAAATCCCTCTGCCTAAAACGACTGATTTATACAACTAAGACTTCTCAAACATTTGAAGGATGGATATCAAATTCTTTGTTATCCTTCGATACTGTACTAACCTACTATTCTAGACTTGTAACACTAGCAGGAAGGCTGCAAACACGCGTGAACAACTTCAGTCTAGACCAAGGACAACAAATTGACTGATGAGCCCAGACACCAGAAGAAAGATTCCCATTTTCTTAAATTTCTAAAAGATACCACTCCTCAGATACTTCTTTATATCCATCTCACATTCCATGGGACTTGGAAAAAATATTGAAAACTAATAAAGGTTTCAATATAACAGTATTTTAAAAACTGAATAAACATATCAGTTAACATGTACATATTTAAGACGTAATATTTTTTATAACTACGGAAATAATTTTGACCTTAATAATACCGAAATTAGGATTTAGTTCGAAATAATTTATTTATTTTTTTTTTATTAAATGTAATTATTTACAAATTTTATTCTAATTATAATACAAAAAAAAGTACTTGATGAAAATCATTAGCTCCATTATTAATGTTGTTTAAATAAATAATTTAAATTTTATCCATTATAATCTCAAAACATTTTATTTTCTTTACAAGTCCGACGTTTTGGCCAATTCGGCCATCCTCAGAGACAATCTATCACAAAACAGTTTTTAATACATCTATGATCCTTAACAATTCAAAATACTTAACAATATTATTTATATTTTTATCTTACCTTAATACAATTTTTGTACTAAATAATTTAAAAACGCAACTTCATGCAGGCTATTCTGTCCAGATCAATTAAACAATTTCTTTATGAAACATTAAAACATTAAGTAAAAATATATTTTTTGTTTATAAGCACATCCTAAATTATGTCAAATTACCTAATTAGTCAAATTTCACATTAAAACAAAAAATCTTTATCACAGTAACTTATTTCTTAAAAGTTATTACAGTAATGCTTGTTACCTTCCCTCCACTCAGGCCAAGCATTAAAATTATTTATTATAACTATATTTTTGTTAATTTTCCTCTTTATTTCATTAGTAAAATTCTAAAATAATATCTCTGCATAGTGTTGGGTTCAGATTTCTTGTGTCTGTTTTGAAATTCACTGTATAATTAATATTTTCAGATATGTAAATGTATTCAAGTATTTTCCTTTTAAATGTATTATTAGAAAATAATAAACTTCAAATACTTCAAAAATCAAAAATATGCTGGTTTTTGATTGCATGCTGTACTGGTGGCGTTTTATTTGGATAACTCTCCTTGTTTTTGAAAATAAAATGATTTTACATAAGGAAAATAATACTTTCAAAAGGAAAATACTTGAATCCATTTACATATCATTGTATTACATATTAAATATAATTCTTGTATTTCATTACTGAATTTTATGGTCAGTCCATATATAATTATTATTCTTTCATGAGTTGCCTTTTTCAAATGTTTAAACCATTAGTTTCATCTCTAGAAATAATTAAAAAATCTATATTATCAGCTTATAGTTCGTTATAGCCTCCAAAAATGTCATAATAATCAAAAGTATTACAAATACATGTTTCATATTGTTTTTTATGATTTTTTGGCACCGACCACTTTTGTTACAATTAGCCAAATAACTAAATATAAATATTGAGATTAAATATAAACATATACAGGTGTATATACAAAGTAGATATATTTTCCGTACATTATATATAAGTAAGATTATGGATTCCCTATCAATGAGTGAAACCTTCCTTTATCAGCGGAATAAATATGGCTTCGGAACCTTACAAGCAAATAGAGAAGAAAAAATATTAACCAGTTTTAAAAAAATAAAATACTTCCATACTATTTGTTCTAATTATATTTTATTATTTAAAAAAAAATTCTCTCTATTAATTTTAACATTAATTGAAGCAGAATATTTTTTAGACGGAGTAAATAGGTAAATAGAAACAACAAAAATAATTTTCAACTATATATCAATAGTTAAAAAAAAAAAAAATTGTTTCTCTTGAGCTCAGCTGTGACCATCTCATTTATCAATATATAGGCTAATCATTTATATATAAATTTTTTTTTGTCGTGAATTGCTTGGTAAAATTATTTCTATGCCTGAGGTATTGGTAATCAAGTAGCGTTGAGTACTTAACCTAATAAAATAGGTTACAATTTCACCTAAAAAGAAACTGAATCATTGAAAATAACTGAAGAGCTTCGTTTAAAAATGTTCAAATTATTCATAAATAATAAAACAAAGGTTCTATGGAAAATTAACCTACTTTGAATTTTTTCTCACAAGGATCCAAGGCAGATTCATATTGCTATTGCATCAGTTAGCATAAGTCAGACAGAAGTATTTTAAGCGGAAAAATAGTGCTAACAAATTTTGTAGTAAAAACCTTTTTAGAATTAAATTATTTAAATTTTTTAATGAAAAATATATTCATATTTTCGATGCTCGGTGAAAAGGGTGTGCATATTATTTACTTTACTTGGTCTGTAATTTTTTTTGAAAAACTTAAAATAAATTTAAATGGATTTAGTGAATGACACAATTTCTTCCTTATTAAACTATTGTAGTTTAATAAGGAAGAAATTGTGTCATTCACTATACCCATTTTAATTCCATAAGACTCTTCCGGTTAAAGGATTATTAAATTTAGAATAACAATATGGTTATGAATGAAGAACATATGAATAATATTAATGTAAAATTCTTGCAAAATCTACGAATTGTGCTGCAGCATGACTGTGTAACAACAGCCTGAAGATGGGGGAAATCTCCCGAAACGTTGCTGATGATATGAAATAAACTATTGTAGTTTAATAAGGAAGAAATTGTGTCATTCACTAAATCCATTTTAATTCCATAAGACTCTTCCGGTTAAAGGATTATTAAATTTAAAATAAATTTAATAAGAAATTTGGGAAACCTTCGTCAAAATGTATGATTCCAATCGTTAATTAGAAGAACTAATAAAACAAAAATCACAAAACAAAATAAAAAATAAACCTATGACTGGGTGCTTACTACTATGAGTATTAATTTTTCTTTATTGGGGTGGCAGATAATTATTTTTTTCACTGTTTTTTTAATTTTATTTATTTTGTTTACACAATACGATGTTCACTACATCCAAAAAATATATAGCAGTATATTAACTAATAATAAAAAAATATACCAATGGTTTATATATTTTCTGTATTTGATGTTCTAGGCTTTCGTTTATATTTATAAATATGTATATTGGCAGAAAATATACCTTTTCATTTATTATTTTTAGTTTTTAATTTTATTTGAACTTTATAATTTTTTTTTCATGTTTATTTATCATATTTATTATCAGTAGGTAGTCACCCTATGTTTTATGATATGACATGAATTAATTTTATCTGTTCTATTCTTATTTTATATATTCTGATAATTATTGTTGTTCATTTTTATCTTTTCAAATTCATTATGCTTTATGACGTCTTATAATTTCATTTGCATTTTGAATATTACTCTAAGTTAGAGCCTAATTTTGACGCCTGTAATATTGTTTAAAATATTATTCTTCAATCCCAAAATAAATAAAGAATATTATTATTACATCGTAATAACTTACATTAATATGTAATTTAAGCAACTAGAGATATATTTTAAATACTAATGCTATAAATTCCTCTCTGGTTATAACATAGACCGACAGAAATTTGTATACAATTTATTCTATAATTTATTTTCTAGAAATATCAATTAAATTATTTTTCATTGCTAGATAAAACTTTTAAGTCCAAATTAATGAAACACATTTTAATAGTTTCGGATGAAAAGAATTCGATGAAAATTCGTCGTATAATTTTTGGAGAATGTATTTAAATCTTGAAAACTGTGCATGTAAACAAAATCTTGATTTATTCGTAATTTTAAATAATTTAATTAAAAGTTTAATTGGTGTTATTTTTTAATATTTGGATAAATGTGTTTATGTATAAATAAAAAAAAAATCAATTAAAACAAACCTTATAAAGCTACATAAGGAAGTAACTTCCATTTATTCAATATGAAATTTACTATTTCAACTTCAACTTAGGATATAATTTTTTTTTATTATAATATTATTAAAATTAAAATGTAGAAAAATCATACTATATAACATAAATATATGAAAAGATTTTTTTAAATGTATATTGAATAATTTATGTTTGTTTATTTCCTATAGTAAGATAGAAATAGTTTTTCTTTCATAATTAATTCTTAGATTTTTTTTCTTATATCGCCTATTATATTTGTCAATTAAAAAAATATTATCTCTTTTATTTTTTCTGTAAAATCCGTAGGTGTTATTGGACACTATAATATGATTAATTAAATCTTAGATAAACCATACTATGCTATATAACACTTGATACTGATTCAACCTTGGCCGTTGAATAACCTTGGTTCAAAGTATTGGATCACAAGTCAGTCTTCTATGGACGATAGAATTTAAAATCTTACTATAAAATATTCACTCGAAATCTTCCGCAACTTAATTATTAATTTGCGACATGTTTACATTTTTTTTATTATAATACTCAATATATTACATTAATTCATTAATTATTTCATTTATCAATACAATAAAATACCATTATATTCAACTTCAAAGTTGTCAAAGGCCGAAAATGCTCCAAAAAAGCTAGTATTTTAGGAACTCAAGGGTTTTTATTTTGAATCTACTAATTATATTCTAAAATAGTAAAAAAAAAAAAATTAATAATTATGAATATATAGTTTACTGCAGGTGAAATCAATCAACCATCATCCCTTGATTTGGATTTTAATCCAAACATTCACTATTTCCCTTAGCTAGAAGGAACAATTTAGTTGGTACTTGAATTAAAAAAAAAAAGTCTATACCAATATTTTTTCCACATTTTATGTACACCAAATAAGGGAGGAAGAGTAGATTAATTACCTTTAGGTTTGTAAACTATTGTAACCAAGATCACAGTTACTAAGTAACTAGAGTGGTTACTTCCCTGTACCCATCACATATAAGTTTTGTTAAGTAAATTTATACATTTAAATAAAACTTTAACACTCTCAGGTATTACTCATGCAATAATATTTAAAAAAACAACAAAAAAAACAAAAACGTTATTCTAGGATTTTACTAAAATTATGATTTTATTTATATTTTTTGGGGAGAGGGGGTTCGAGAATTTTTAAAGTAAACCATTTGTTGTACATGACATGGGGAGCAATGAAGTTATGTATTCTGAAGGTAACGTCTTTGTAAATTATGTCTCAGTACTGGTGTAAATACTTCAACAATACACTAAAAATCGATATTAGTAATCGATACCTGTTTTGGATTGATACATATATTTATATATGTATTTTTTTATTTTTAATATATATCCAAAAAAAAATCTTATTAAGTTGTCAGAAGGCAGCCATATTTGAGGAATTTTGTATCAAAAGTTGAAATATCCACATCTCAAAAAGTAAAGGTTTTTGCCAAATTAAAATTCTAAAACCAATATTAATATAATTTATTTCAAAACTTAACTTTAATCTTTTTAAATGAGTGTTTCTAATCAAAATTTTGATATTTTTCCAAAACTAAATATATCACGTTTTGATAGAAAAATCAATTGATAGTGTTTTAAACTTTTGAACTAAACACTTTTTATGGTGAAATAG
Source organism: Halyomorpha halys (assembly GCF_000696795.3). Classification (NCBI taxonomy): domain Eukaryota; kingdom Metazoa; phylum Arthropoda; class Insecta; order Hemiptera; family Pentatomidae; genus Halyomorpha; species Halyomorpha halys. Next base: position 117,322 of record NW_027104776.1, read on the forward strand.
GTTTTACAAATACTTATTTATACTGATTTCTGAGTAATGAATGGAATGAAAGATTCAATTCTTAATCCTCAATACCACAACAGGTTTGTAAAAGTACCACAAAACATGTTTTCTTTATTCAAAATATTTATTACCAAAATGTAATGGCTCAAAATACCTTATAAATTTCAATAAATGGAGCATTTATTTTAATTAAACATTTATCTAATTAAGCATTTATATTTTAACTAGAAAATTATTGTAGTATTTCTACTATTGTGATATAGATAATTGAAGGGACTACCATCCCATGAGTTCAGTTATATGTTAGAATAATTCTTGTATAAATATTGTGATTTATTTTATATAATAATGAAGTGAATTTTATTTTTATAATTGTATAATAATATTAATTTTATTGCTAACACTAGAAGCTACCAGAACCTCACCATGTAAAGTTTAATAGTGAGTAGTGTTTGTGTTAAATATTATAGACCACAAAAATTGTTAATAACTGTGTTATTCTTTGATTTTTACCACCATATATTCAGAACATTCTATTTTTATGTAGTACATTAATTGAACAAATAACCCATAATTTAAAACAAGATATTATTATGCAAAGGGCATCGGCATAAATAATAAAGCAATAAATTGTCACTCCAATTTCTCACAAATATAAATAAGGTAATATATTCTGAACAAGGATAAACTAAACATTATTCAAAAAGTTTCAGTTCATTGGCAGATGATAAATGTGATTTCCAACAAGATATATAAAATTTTGCTCATATAATTTAAAACTGTAGGCTACACAGGACAGGAAGAAATTTATTAAAGACACTAAACAATAATTCATAATTAAAGAAGGAAAACAACGTCATAAAAACCTCACGGGAACTTTTTAATTTTTTTTTTTATTTATTTATTATTTTTAAAAGTCTAATTTAAATTAAATTATTTTAATAATTGAATAAAAATATCTGTTTATGTTCCTTTATTTTCACATCGTTGAGTTATCATCTTGTAAATAAAAAATATAAAAATGTATTACACACTTTTTAGCTCAAAGGGGCTAGTTTATTTTAATTTTTTCCACGTAAATAAACTATTAGAACCTGTAGAACAAAGTACTTTAATTTATCTTGTAAATTCTGAAAATAGCTCTTTTGTTAGTGAAACGAAATCTAAAGGTTGAGAAAGTTCAGGGGCTCGTTTGAGCCGATTGATCTTCCACTGGGTCACCAGTTTCCATGGTTCCACCTTATGTTTACTTCCTTAGCAGCATTTCTACCTATTGGCTTGTGGTGTAAAATTTAAAGAAATTATATAATTTATATTTTTATATGTTGTCTTAAATATTCAAACTAAAAAAGCTCTAAAATCTTACAGGAAATATCTAAACAACAAAATTTTAACGCTATCAATACTATAAAATTGAGGGGTTTTCTATAAAAAGTAAATACGCCCACTTATGAAAAATAGAGTTTGTTTTTTTTATAAATTATTGTTCTACAGTAAAAACGTATTAAATGTATTTCAAAGTTTAAACCCCCCTCCATGTCAAATAGGCATTGCTAATAAAAATTTTTAATTAAAATTTAACTTACGTGCCAGGTCTGCTATATAAACTTCGTCAATTCCTACCCCC
>NW_027104776.1:119036-165913 GCF_000696795.3 Halyomorpha halys
GGTCCCATTCTTTATACGGTTTATACAGCTGACATCCCAACCTACCCTAATACAGTCCTAAATACATACGCTGATGACACATGTATACTGTCTGTAAACAACGACCCAACTAATGCATCACAAACACTACAGACACACATAACATCTATTGAAGAATGGTGTCAAAACTGGAGAATCAAAACAAATCCTGACAAATCACACCACACCAGCTTTACTCTCCGTCGTGAACCTCTGCCCTCCTGTCCTACAGTATCCTTTCTAGATACTCCACTAACGCCTGTTGAACAGATTAGATACTTAGGACTCCATCTTGACAAGAGACTTACTTGGAATCCACATACAAGACTGAAAGGACAAGAAACTGCTCGTAGATTCCGATTGCTACAACACTTACTTGACAAACGCTCTAAACTTCCCATTCACTACAAAAAATAAGTATACGCTATGATAATCAGACCAATTTGGACACATGGAATTGAGCTCTGGGGCTCCAAATCATCAAATTCCTCCCGCATCCAATCCTTACAATCCAAAATCCTACGTAAAACCCTTGATGCCAATTATTACGTTACAAATAAACTCATTCACAAAGACCTTAACATCCCATTCGTTGCATATTTGACCCAAAACAGATACGCGTCTTTTCATTCCAAACTCCTTAACCATCCTAACCCTTTAATTCTTAATCTTTCATCCTTAACAATCCCTGATAATCCTCCGAGGCGTCTAAAGAGAAGATGGTCACGGGACCTTCTAATTTAAATTAATGTTTGAAGTACCACAATGGGTGGTAGAAAACCTTCCCAAGATTTTCATGTGTATATGAAACATACAACATATTTACTTATTGTATTATTTTGTACAGTTGTAAATTACATTAAATAAATAAAAAAAAATAAAAAATTTACAACATATATTGGCAAAAAACAGTGTTGCCACACTTAACTATAACTTATATTAAAATTATACATAAATAATTTTAGATACAGAGATAAAAAAAAAAATTAAAAAACTATCTGATTAAAACATAAAAACAAAACAAAAAGTTAGTTACATCTGTACTACTATAATATCGGATTATATTAGTGAAGTAAAAGGTAGTTAAATAGAAGGGTTTTAAACGAGGGAAGGGCTGGTACATGCCGTATGTTAGAGTTAATAATAATAATAATAATAATAAAGAATAATAATAGAGTTCCAGTGATAAGCAGCTCGGGTAAAAAATGATTTATTAAGCTGCTACCCTTAATAAATCATTTTTTACCCGAGCTGTGAGGGGCAGGGGAGATGTCAGATAAACGGGGCCTAGTAGTACTGGATTGGACTGAGAATTTGAATTTCAGGGTTTCTAGGATATAGGAGGGGCGTTGAGTACTAATTACTTGGAATAGAAAGGAAGCTAGGATATACTGGTATCGGAAGGATGGATAGAGCCACTTCAGTTCGGCGTAATACTGGGTTAGGTGCATATCTCTGGTGATACCGAAAATAAATCGTACTGGACAATTCATAAGACGAGGTAAATTTTATGGATAAAATCTACAAGCGCCATAGTTAGAAAATTGAATACGAGACTTATCTTTACAATATTTTATACACTGATTCCACAGTCCTAATAACCGACTCAAAGACGAAGTTACAAGCTCTGAAGGAGTGGAAAAAAGAGTTGCTCTGGAAATGGATGAAAATTAACAACTCCAAGAGTAAAGTGTTGGTTATGGCGAAAGAATAGGAAGACGTCTAAATGACCTGTATCAGCGAGGTGATTGAGGTAGTGAAGGAATTCACCTACTCAGGAACAGTCGTTAGTAGCTCGGCGAAAAAAGATGCTGAGTTCTTAAACAGAATATCCAAAACGAATCATGTCTATTACTACATTACTGAAATCATCATAATAATATTACCGCTAAATAAATAAAAAGACCAAGACGCAAGTGTTCGGGTCCTTTATCTACCTGCAATCACCTATGGTGGAAAAAGCCGAACCATGTTGGACCGGCATACTAGTCGTACAACAGCAGCTTAAATGAGTATGATCTATTAAAAAACAAGGAAGAATAGAAACGAGAGTTTAAATGAGAAGTTGGAAAGCTCCTTAACTTAAAACCATTCTCAGCAGCTAAAATGGTTAGGACATGTCTGCCGCATGAACGAGGAAACGGATCCTGAAATATTGGAGGCTTAATTTATAGGGATGAGACCATGTGAACGTCCTAGAATAACATATCAGGAATATGTACATAGGATCGGGGTTTAACGAAGCAAATCCCTCGACTAAATGATGCGGTTAAGGAAGTTGTGGTGGAGTAGTTCCGCTGGATAGAGCTTCATCGATGCTCTAGTAATGGGATAAAGATGAAGAAGAAACTTTTGCACACTGCATCTTAAATTACGTAATTTTTATTGATATAATAATAATTCATTTATTCTGGGACGAGGCCCATTAGAATAATACAAAGAAATCAATAGATGAGGGCTGAGGAGCCTCAGAAATACTTAAACAAAAAATATAAACAGTCATAATAAAAAAATAATTATAGGTTACTTTCTCAGTTTTATCAGCTGAACAATAAAAAAAAAAATGAATAAATAAGAAAGAGAAAAGAAAACGATGTAAAAATAATAATGAATGATGAGTTTACATACATACAATTATATTAATTTACAATTTTATGGGGTCTGAATGGATAGGAAATGATTGAACAGGCGGGATTTAAAGGTAGGAAGGGTATTGGAGCGACATATGTTGGAAGGGATGGAGTTCCATAAGGATGAGGCTCCGATAATAAACGATCTATCGAAAGCAGCAGTTCGGTGGGCCCTTGTGTATAAATCTGAAGACCGTGAACGGGTATTGCGGGAACGTTTGGAGGATTTGGATTGAAGGAGCTCGTAGATGTATGATGGACGGCGGGATTGGATATAGTGCAATAAAATTTCATATCAGTATGTTTTGAAGAAAAACAAAATAAATCGGTACATGCCTAAATTAAAAATAAAATTTCTCATATTCCGCAAGGTTGTACTTAACCATTTAATAATAATAATAAAGGCTTAACGAACCCGAAGGTTCGATGCCGATACCACGATACCAAACGCTCTCTGCATACATCCTTCCAGTGATGCTCATCCAAACCCAATTCCTCTAAATCAGTTTTAACGCAATCCTCCCCTCGGACGTTTACTTGTTGGTTCAGTGTTTATTAACAGTTTAGGAATCCTCTCGTTACTAAGCACCACTTAACCATTTAGTGCGGTTAAATGTTTTTTTAATTTTTTGCGATCCCTGATTACCTGAACTGGTTGTGAAACTCAAGATTTTTGTAGCAAATTATCAAAAAATTTCTTAAGAGATATATAGTATATATATTTTTAATAGATAATTTCGTTCTTACCGATGTTTATACTATGAGTTGGAATAGCAAAGTTGGATTGCTTTTTTAGTAAAATATTAAATAATTACCATTGGAACATAATGGTTGATATTTATTGTAGGACGAAAAAGAAATTCTCTAAATGTATGAACAAGTATTCATTCATGAACGAAACCTTCATCAATTATCTATAGATGAACACGTCAGCTAAACTGATCAACCCGAACTAATTATTACAGTTGAAAGGACTTAAGAGTTATCGGTCTCAAGATTATTTGTACATAATTGTTTGTTAGCACGCCTTTCTTCTTAATAGCACCTTGTTTGTTAGATTGTTTTGATAAAGTCTCCATTATTATATTAATCTGAATTCATATATTCACGCACATGTTCTAGTATAAATGTTGTAGTAAATTATTCAATTTTAGGTTGACAAATATATAATTGTTTTATTACTTCCTGTCTTCGGCCTACAGACAGTTAACATAAAATATTTGAACTATGTTAGAACCATATAAACACCATCATAGTACAAGAGCCCAAGAGGAGAAAAAAGGCAGTCATTTCACCCCAATTTTTGATTACTTTAATAAGAAATATGTATGATAACTAGTCAAAACTGATGAGTCTGCCAAGTATGCGTAGGAGGAATAAAAAATGGCGGCTGTTTAAAAACTTTAAAAAACATTCACTTTTCATTCGGAGCTCTATATCTTAAAAACTACCAACAACACTTGAAAATCTAAAATTACATTATTTAAGAAGAGTGAATTTGCTGAAATATTATCCCTAATAGAGCTATTTACATACAATAGTTCTCGAAATATAGCTTTTTAAAAATAATTAAGAGTTAATTAATTTATTTTGAGGAAGTCTATATCTCAGGAACTACGTGACGTATTGTTGTCTATTAGCACTAAAATTAAATTTAGTTTAATGTAATATAAAGTAGTTTATGACATTTACCTTAGTAGGAATAGTAGTTTTCATGATATTTGCTAAAATAAATTGATTTATAATTGTTCGGACAATAAGTTTGATTTATGAAAAACTTATCAGAAACCATAGGACGTACAGATGTTGCCAGCAATAAAATTAAAGCTAGTTAAATTTACTATAAAATAGTTTTTAACGTTTATCTTTGAATGAGTAGTAGTTTTTATGATATTTGACAAAATAAATTCACAAAATGTTAATTTCTAGTTGCTCATATAAAATGTTTGATTTTTTAAAAAATGTATCTCTAGATTCATAAGACGAACATGTGTCTGCCCACACTCAAAATAAAGGAAATTACCTTACTATAAAGTAATTCACAATACTTATCTTCGTAGGGGTAGTAATTTTTATGATATTCGCATATTAATATAAATTTAGCAAATGAAAATTCGTCCGAACAACTATAAATTTAAAGTAGAGTGCATTTTGCAAATTTACTCTACTTTAAATGATTTATCTTAGATTTTATATTTTTGTTGGTAGTTTTAACGATATAGAGCTCCGAATAAAACATTGATTATTTTTAACTTTTTAAAACAGCCGCCTTGAGTGCTGGCAGACACATGTCCGTCTTATGGATCTAGAGATATATTTTTCCAAAAATCAAACATTTTATTTGAACAACTAGAAATTAAAATTTTGTGAATTTATTTTGTCAAATATCTTAAAAACTACTACTTATTCAAAGATAAACATTAAAAACTATTTTATAGTAAATTTAACTAGCTTTAATTTGATTTCTGGCAACATCTGTACGTCCTATGGTTTCTGATAAGTTTTTTTATAATTCAAACTTATTGTCCGAACAACTATAAATCAACTTATTTTAGCAAATATCATGAAAACTACTTCTCCTACAAAGAACAAGGTCATAAACTAATTTATAGCCCATTAAACTAGTTTTAATTCAGTAACTTCTGATCTTTCAGTACGTTCTGTACAACATTTTTATGAAATGTTGCTTTTTAAAAAGCTATATTTCGTGAACTATTGAATATAAATAGCTCTATTAGGGCTTATATTTTAGCAAATTTACTCTATTTTAAATGATTTCTCTTAGATTTGCTAGTGTTTTTGGTAGTTTTATATAGCTCCGAATGAAACATTGATTATTTTTAACTTTTTGAAACAGCCGCCATTTTTTATTCCCACTACGTATACTTGGCAGACTCGTCAATTTTGGCTAGTAATATTACATTGTTTTCATTAAAGCAATTAAAAATTGGGGTGAAATAACTGACTTTTTTCTCCTCTTGGGCTCTTGTACTAATACTACGAGGAATTTGAGTGATCAATTGCACAAAAAAACGCACTCGTTGACATTTCAAACTCGATTATCCCAATTAATATTGTATCGTGGACTTTGAGCGTGGCAGGATGTCAAGGGTAATTTGATAAGCTACATTGATTACTGTTCTATGAGAACCCGTCATAAAATATGCCTATTCCTCTTGGGAATTTCAGTGTCGGTTCATGTCCATGGGACATTCTATATCTATATTAAGTAAAATCGTGATTAAACGTGCTTCCATATTATTTGAACCAAAAAAATAATTTTTTTTTTAAATAATTTATTTATTGTTACTTACAACTGTATACATATATACACATCAAATAAATTTGCTAAGTGATATTATGACACGATACAAACATGTGGAGAATCTACCCATTGATAGAACTCCAAAACACTTCTAAAGGAGAAGATCTCGAAGCCATCTTCTTTTCAGGCGCCTAGGAGGATTATTAGGCAGTGAAGGAGAAGCCAAGCTAGAAACGAGATGGTTTGGGTAGTTGAGAAGTTTATCATGGAAGGATTGGTATCTGGTTCTGGCCAAATCGGCAACATAGGGGACATTGAGATCCTGATGGATGATTTGATTTGAAACAAAGTAAGGAGCATTAAGGATTTTACGAAGGATTTTGGACTGTAAGGATTGGATTCGAGAGGAATTCAATGGTTTAGTGGAGCTCTATAGCTCAACTCCGTATGTCCAGATAGTCCTTATAACAGTCATGTAAATCAGTCTTTTGTGGATTGGAAGTTTGGACCGTTTGTCTAGTAAATGTTGCAATAGTCGTATTCGACGAGCAGTTTCTTGTCTTTTCAGTCTTGTATGAGGATTCTATGTCAGTCGTTTGTCCAGATTTAGTCCTAAATAACGGAACTGTTCTACGAGAATAAGTGGGGTATTATTAAAAGATACTGTGGGACAAGACGAAGGGTAAATGTGATTTGGTGGGATTTATTTTAATCCTCCAGTTTTGGGACCATTCTTCAAGGGTGGTGATGTGGGATTGGAGAAAGTATATTTAAAAATTCATTGAAACTCTCTAATCACGATCGTATTTTTACCAGTAACAGACGGAGAAAATGACTAGGATGATTGTAAGGACGATTTTGATAGCTTAGTTCCCAGAGTTTGAGATTTTTTAGGGGGATTTTGAGATCCAAAAGTTTTACTACGAGCATAAGACACTTTCTTCAACTGTAAATATGAGATTTTATCAAGTAATATCGTATTGGAATCCAGAATCCAGTTCGATTGACGGATTGAGAAAAAGTATTGCTCAACGTAGAACAAGATAACTCATTATCAGCCGAGATATTTATTAATTAGTAGTGGGAATGTAATAAATATTTATAGAAAACTGTTAAGGACACTCTCAAAACGCTTAAATTTTTAGTATTAACAAATTATAAACACATATGTAAAACATTATGCATAGAGATTATACACCCGCAATGAGTAATTATAAATTTTAATGAATATGAATTAATAATGGACCATGGGCAGTCTCTACAGTACCCGCAATACAGGAATCCATAATAGTAAGAGATAGGAACACTCCGCTTTAATTATATAAGGAATGTATTATTTAAGGATGGTTTTCAAATTCACTTTACTCTCTTTCTATTAACTAATCTAGTTAGCCTTTATTTTTTTGTTAATTTACTAATGTATGTAGCGTGGCTTTGGCAAAATTTCAGCAATCTTAACGTTTAACTAATTTTAATTGGACCCATCAGGGATTTCATGAACCCAATTTTTTTTTTACTTTTTTAAAACTATTTTAACCAATATTTAATAAATTTAATTATAATTTTTTAGAAGCTTATGAATATAAGAACATATCAAACGGATACGCAGGATATTATACAGATTTACGGAAATCAAAATACATGTTATGGGAAAAAAAAATTAACCTATAAAAATCATTCACAATTTTTTTAATTACTTCTTTTTAAGTCTACACATTCGATGATAAAATTAAAAAAAAAAAGGTTTAATCTCAAAAATACAAAAAAACAAAAACACCAGCAATCAAGGATTCCTTTCAAAACTACCCAATTGATTCAAATGATACCTTACAAGAGTTCAAAGTCAACTTACTTATGATCTTGGGAATGGCTCATGTTACGAAAAGTCCAGCAAGCATGGCCAGTATAAGTTAAAGTCCACAGGTATGAACTTTAAATCTTTACATCGTGTTTCTTACACTTCAACTCCCTTGTTAAAGGTTAATGTGCTATCCATGCAGATAACAGACTTCAGATTTCATGTTGAGGGTCGAGGAAGTTTTGGATAAATTTTATAAAATATTTTTGGTTGAAATGTATTTTCTCGCGATATCTCAATCGTATCTTTGCTCTAGTGGGTATGCTCTGCATATTATAAAACATATAATAGAAAGATTCTGTGTTTTTTTTTTTTCAAAAATTTCATCGGTTTCCCAGATATTAAATTAAGTCCTAGGAATGCCAATTATTTCATAATACGTAAAAAGAAACTATGTAAACAAAGCTCCAAAGAATTACTTTAAAAAAAATAATTAGAACATGACATCAAAAATATATAACTCTGAAAAACCTTAAGTCAAGGGGAGTCTTCCAACGAAAAAAAAATTTAAATTCAAATTAAAATAAATTCGTTGAATAAATTTTTCTAATAGTTTCCAAATTTAATGACTTATTAGTCCTTTCTCTTACCTCCTCTAAGTTCACAGAACATGAAAAACTTAATTTCTACATTTGTACTTGTGAGTAACAAATTGCAAGTTTACGTTTGTTGACAATTTTAATGATAATATTAAAACCTGTATATAAACCCTGGATTCGTTTCCAAATATTGCGGTCTGAAATTCACCAATGTTTAATTTGAATGAAGAAAACATTTCTATGCACACTTATTAGTGCCGATATATAAATTTAGTTTGTGACTTCTCAATTGACTATTTGGCACACTGTGCGGCGTAGAGACTATACAGTCCCCGCAATACTTAACCACAATTTTTTTATGTATTATAGAAAGGTACACGGGGCAGAAGCTTAGTAATCGCTGTATAAAAGCACAGATAATCCTGTTTTTCTAATTTGATTGTGTTTTTTCTTTTATTATTCTGATCCTATGTTAACTTGAGACTAATATATTTTTTTTTTCAATTCATCTAAAATTGAAGTTCATTTTTTTAAGTTCTGATACAGTAATCTAAATTAAGTTTTATATTATTGGTACATTATTCCAATGTGAAATGTTCTCAATTATAGAAATACAATAAAAACTATAAATCTCGTAATATAAAAATTTGTTTTTGTCCTTTTTTAGCAATTAGTAATTAAAATAAAATAAAATAAATGTTAATGAAAATTGCAATATTTTTGTAAAAATTATAAATTATCTTTTTTTTTATAATATAACAAAATATGTTAATTTCAGCTATATAATAGTGTTATGTTTTTAATATGATATATTTAATTGTTTGATACTGAATATTTTTTTTGTTAAAAAACGTTGTTATGCAGAAAAATGATTTATAAAAATAAAAACAATAAGATTTATGACAGAGTTTAATTTATGATTCAAGAAATAATATTTAAAAATAGTCTCTGAAATTATTGAGTGTTATTATTTTGTATTTATAAGTTTAAGACAGAACTCCCTACAAGTTTGTGTAATAAAAAAGAGATGTTTCGGTCTCTAGCTCATTTTGTATTTTTTTTATTGTGGATAATTTATGATCCCTGATTAGTGTACATTTCTAAGTTATAACAATACAACATTTATGATTAAAGCTTTGATAATTTAACAACTTCGTGGCGAAATAATTATTTAATGGCCTTGCTATATGAAAAAAATACGATTCTGGAGCATAAAATGGTGTAATTTTATTACAGTGTGAAATATTCTTAATCGTAAAGATATGATAAAAAATTAAAATTTCGTTACAAAACCATATTTCCTTATTATTTTTTAAAAACAATGAGATACTTGAATGTTTTGGAAAGTTAAGTAGAACAAAAACATTTTTTTTTCAATTTTTGGGGGAAAGAAAACTCAATAAAATTTTTTCTTGAAATTTTTCTTAATCTAGTCTAATATAATCTTAGAGATAAACAAATTGTAAAAATAAAATAAACAATCCGTGTTTCCATTCTGTCTTAATTTCGCTGAAAATGAACTTTAAGTAAATAAATCAAAAATTGATGCTTTTTTTTCCCTTGAATGATATTTCGTAAGACTTCATGTGATTTGGCAACTTATTAGCTCGTTTATTTTATGAAGCTCCTATCACCTGAGCCTATAAGTGCAGAGGGCCCTCGAATCTAGCGAGCAAACCGAAAACATTCGGCAAGGAGATGCACCAGCGAGGACAGCAAATGCCAATGTTATGTTTTCGCATCAAATAGTAGACCGGAATCGATAGGGCCTCGGTGACGTCACTGCCGAGCCCCTCCGAGCCAGGCGATTACGTAAAACAAAGATCTCCTAGTGAGCTATTGTTGTGGGGGAAGGAGGGATTGTCTTTTACTAATATGTCTCTTTGTTTCTGTTTAGTTACTCCTTAAAAAGGGGATAAGGAAACGGAAAATTATTTCAGAATAGGAAAAAATGTCAAAAAAAGTATACGTTAATGAAAAATTAAAGCGTTTTTATTTTTAAAAACTAAATATATAAGCATAATACAAAATACATTTACAAAATATATGTACAAAATATTTACATTTATTCTCTGAAATTCTCACGTATCAACCCGTAATTTAAGGATATCTAAAAAAAAAACTTATGTTTAAAAATTACTAACATTCCAATCACATTATCTTCCTAAAAAAACATTTCGGGCTATTTTCGAAAATTCAAAAAAGCAAGAAACCAAGAGGGAGAAGTGAAGATCCACAAATGGTGGACATGATTTCCCATATGAAATCATGAGGTTTTTATAGTGCATGAATATAGGACAGTGGTCCCGAAACGTTGTACAATTGTCATGAATAAATAAATAATAATTTATTTCAAATGATGGAAGTGATTAACCTCAAAAAAATTTTAAAAGAATTGACTCACCAGACTTCCTAGAGAGATAATCCAAAAAAAAACATAAGTTAAAAATTACTAACATTCCAATCACATTATCTTCCTAAACAACATTTCGGGCTATTTTCGAAAATTCAAGAAAGCAAGAAACCGCTGCCATCTCCAACTAGTAGGGGTCCTAAAACCCATGAGGACAAAGTCCAAAATTCCATACCAAGTAAATTCAATACCAAGGAAGATGAGAGATAAAGGAGGATCCGTTTATCAAAGACAAGCAACAATTTATTTGATTTAGATGAGGTTCACAAAGAGAGGGATTTTTGAAGTTATGGACTGCCAAAAATTTAGTTATTGCTGTTAATTATAAAAGTGATAGTAAAAATTTTGAATTATGTTTACGCAAAGAAGCATATTCGGTTGTCATTTGGAGTTCGTATTTTAATATCTCCATTATATTTGAGCCTCCAGACATCTTCAGCGGAGTTTGACGTATATCAGAAATGTTGATTAACCTAATGCAAACTTTCAATGAAGGAAGTAGTCCTGAGTACTACCCCTTATCACGCAAACCCCATATCATCGTTGATTGTATTAAATTTTAATACTATGTATTTTTGGAAATAAGTAAGATAAAAATATCTTACAAAAAGATAGCCAATCAAAACAGAAAACATCGAGATTAAAATAAAAAAAATTTCATTATATTTCTCTGAATGAATAAAAAAAGATATACCTTACTAATCCATTTTACTATTTTGCGAAACTCTATAATTTGGACTCAGAGAGATTAAAGTCAGATTATAAATTTTTTAAGAGCGCAATGATTCCCCATATTGTACATTTAATAGGTAGGAGTAGGTAGAACTATTTAAAATAATAATTATAGGAAAATAATATTTATTGAGAGTGCTACATTGAAGTTATAGATAATGTACTCGATAAAAACATCGAAGGGTGATTCTAGATTGAAGTAACCCTAATTTTTAAGGATTTTATGGAAAATTGAACTTCATTGTTTTTTTTCAATAAATATAAACTTTTTAACATTAACCGGTTGTTATAACAACAGTCGGAACAGACAAACAAATATTTGTTGAAATGTACAAGGATTAACTTTATCACAGAAGTAAATGAAAGTTGTGTGATGCGTGCATCAGATTGTTTTAAGACACATTTTGGAGAGTACGTGTGGTTTTGGCATATTTCATAATATATCATAAGTATATTTTCATATTAAAATACTTCATATTTATTCATTTCTTTCCAAATTAATTCTGAAAGAATAATCATTGTTTTCTCTTTACTCTTGTTCAGTTCATTACTTCATTTTCCTGACTCATGATCTAAAAATGACTCACAACACTGGACTGAAAGTTGGATATTGTATTTATTTTTAATTTAATTTTTTTATACAACTCATCAACTTAGTAATTATCATCATTATACCATAACAGTAAAAAATTATGCATTGCATCTTATATAAAAGTGATGGGAAAACAGACCTTTTCACTCTACTCCGCAGTTATTTTATAATTATTATATTAATTGCACTATTATATAACATTGTACTAGTAAAAAGATAAAGAAAAAAAAAGTGATCCTTCGTTAGATAGCTGCCACGTTTGCGAAAGACCAAATTCTGTTGTGATGACTAAGGAGAATATCAGGTGTGTAAAGGGGCCTATTATAGAAAGTGTCTTGAAACGACGCCCTGTAGTACTCCAACTCGAGGGAAGGAGGGGAGTGTGAAATTTCGTAAAGTAACTTGCAACAGCTGAACGATTCATCATAAATGATTTGAAATGGGAAAGGAAATATTTTTTAAGTTGTAATTTATTTTGCAGTCTAAAAGTACCTCCACATATCCTCAGATGATTTACAGATATCTATAGAAAATTCGTTTCACCTTTAATAAAATTTAAAAAAATAATAATAATATAAAAGTGTGAAAACTTTCCTAATAGATAAGTGCGATTCTAATCGACCTAAAAGGCTCAACAAGAAAGTAATTTGAGGCTAAGTAGATACTAGAGATAAAGATACAAGAACACAAGACAATTCTAATCAATCGAATTCGTTTGCTTATTGTATTAATTTGTTGAACAGGAGTTTTCCAAGGTGTGTTATTGGCACTCTTATTTTATCTGTTTTAGCTTTTTTCTAATCAGTTGTGCTAACCCCATTTCTTCCTGTATGTATTAGGGTGTCTAGAAGTTATAGTATATATCTGGTTTATATTCCTTTGAACTGCTGATTTCATATATGCTGTATTTTTTCTACACATACACAATATTGCGGTTTCAGTTCTGATGATGTTGACGAAACATTGGATGGTAAGTTGTTTTCAAGAATTTTGAAGAAGTTGGAATCTCCAATGTGCTGCTCTTGTAGGATGATTTAACCTTTCCAGAACAAGAGAACAAACTAATAATTTCCTCATAAGTGGAAAAACGTCAGTTTGAATAATAACTTTAAAAAAATCTTTACATCTGTTTTTAGAATTTTAAAACGTTTAAAATTTCTAAATTTCACATAGTTTTTCTTGAGCAATAACTCTTCTAAAAAAAAACTTTTTATGATGTATTTCCTGCCGCTTGGGACAACAAAAATTGAAGTAAGAATAGCAAAAATATAAATATGAGTCTGTTTCGGGTAACGAAAGTCTGAAAAGGATGAGCCCCATAATGTAGGCCCTACTAGCGTCCCTTGTGGCCAACAGCTGAAGCTTACCTCTTCTAGCGCTCTCTGTGGGGGGGAAGAAGAAACTGGTGCATGAGAGAGCAATTTTTTCCACAAGCAGTTTTTTTCTTTCTTCACTCTTATTAAGTGAAACCCAAATAATAATTTAGTAGAGACATCCTGGTGTACCTCCCAGTGGCACAGGAGAGAGAAATGTAGAAATGTGGAGAGTAAAACCGAAGCATGGAGTAAGTCTAAATCTTTACACTTAACTAACATTATAATCATCATTAAACCCCAATCAAAATTAATATACTCTATCTAACAATAAAGGTTTTGTTTCGGCCACCCCCCTACACCACCTGTAACTTATGTAATAGATTTTTCTTTCTGTTAAGAATGTTTTATTCCCACTACAATTAATTATATACAGTCCTGTACAATCCAACCAGTCCATCAAAAGTGAAGGAGTGTCTGTCCTTGAGTTGAATGAGCACTTCATACAGAGTCCATTTTTTGAAATCTTTTTATTTTTTATCTAGAGCTGTCTGTCAAAGCTTAAACTTTTACATGAAGAATAAAAATAAAATGATGATTTCAGAAGCCTAGAATTACTGCTTTGTTATTCCGAAACAACATATGACAAATCTTGTTTCTTAAAACGAGAAAACTGGACATTGATTCTTGTTGCTTGTAAGTAAAGCATTTTCACTCCAGAAAAATGCATTAGCCATTATATTTAAACTTGTAACTATACTTATTACAAAAATGCACCGAATGAAAATAAAACCACGTTTTAACTTTTCATCTCAAAATTCCCTTATCCAAGCGAAACTTTATTAAATTAAAATGTTACCCCTGTGACTGGAAATTTACAAAATCTAAGTTAGTCCAATTTCGACTATAAGAGATCTATATTGAGTTTAAACGAGATAGCCGAGGGTTGAGTATCAGTACCCTAAAGAAGGTTTTAAAACTAGTAAATACTAAGTCTGTTCCAGTCAAAGTTCGCTCAAATTGAGGCCTCAACATGACATCACATTGATACTGACCTGGGATAGCACTTCTTACCTCAACAGCCTAGAATAGACTAAGTAAATAGAATAAGTACACCACTATTTGATAATTCAGCGTATAAATATATAGTTACGTTCTGATAGAATGTGATATCGGCTGATGGAAAGCCATATCAGGTGATGGAGCTCTATATCAGCTGATAGAGTGTAGATATCTATATAAGATGGATCGTTTCCGACAATAAAGCCAGTCTTGCTTTCGTATTCAGAGCGTGTTCTTCCTTTACCCGTTACTTTTTTTTTCATTTATTTATATATTTTTTTAATATGTTTCTTCCCTCTGTTTAGTAACTTTTATGTCTATACATACTAGGAGAAATACGGATTTTAATACGTATTAACAAGAAAAATGAGTATAAACGGCCGAATATTTAAACATAAGTAAAATAAAATGGAAAATATGGACTGAAATATGTAATATTAATGTAAAAAAGGGTGAATTATTTAAACATTTAAGTATAAAAGTAAACAAAATATATGAAAATATAAAAATCGTATCCCTATTGACTTGAAATTTTAAATTGTGGTTCTCCTTATGCTTTATTTGTGCAAAATGCTGCGTTTTAAAAAATTAAGTTTTGGAAATATTTAATAAAAGTTCTATGGCAAAGTATAAAGCACGATAACTGTTATTTTTCGAGTTTAAGCAAAATCACTCTGTGGGATTTCGAAATTCATTTTGTGGATTGACAGATATTTCTCATATTTAATCATAGGATATCCACCAAAAAAAGATTATAATTCATGTACATAGTTTTTTGAGACTTTGCCAAGGTTTTATAAATCAAGCAAGCCGCTAAATTAAGAGTAAGAAAGCATTTCAGAACTTTCTGTAAACTTTTAAGTTTTCTAGAGTATCTTCTTGTTTAAGGATTATCGATGAGTCTAATTTAAATCTGTGCGGGTTCTACGAAAAGGTAGTAGACAGGGCGATAGGGATAAAATCATTACTAGGTTGAAACCCGCCGGCCGGCGACCTCGCTAGACACCGAGGCGCCAGGTGATTCCCGCCAACACCGTCTAGGGGCAGGAGTCTGTCAATCCAAAGAAGATCAAGGAATAGGGATTCAACATCTCTCTTCACTTAATTCCTTAATAATTAAAATGTATGGAGATTTGGTTAGAATCAAGTGGGTTTGGGTAGTCAAGGAGTTGATAATGGAAGGATTGATTCTGGCCAAATCAGCAAAATATGGAATATTGAGATCTTTATGGATGATTTTACGACAAAGTAAACAAAATTAAGGATTTTGCATTGTAAAGATTGGATACGAGAGCAATGCGATGGTTTTAGTGCAGCGCTAAAGATCAACTCCTCATTTCCAAATAAGCCTTTTTTTTCTTAGCAGAAAGCACTGCGACCAATAAGGTCTGTTGTTGGCCACAAGGGCGTACCCAGGAACAAAACTAGGGCGGACAAGCCATAGTCAATTAAGGGGGAGGGAGGGAAACCATAATCAATCAGATTATGACATTGCAGCATGGAAAAGTCTAATGAAGCCAAAATTATATATAATTTCGTAATACTTTAATAACTATTACAATTATTATTTGCTTGAAAAAAATTGTTTTTTTATTAAATCAATAATTTTTTATCACTTTCTGGGAAGGGGCGGCTGTCCCCTCCTGCCCCTCACTGGTTACAGCCATGGTTTTCCATCCACATTACAACATTTTAGCGTCAAAAACACTACATTATAACGATCTTATTCTATGAAACTAAGTATGCTGAAAGGATTGATCCAATTCACACATCTTGGGATCCACGACGCGATTCACACCAAACAGTGCGAATCTCAACCTTGTTAATCGGTCATCAACATATAGGCCTTACAGTGGCCATATAAATCATGTAAATAAGTCTTTTGCATGGGCGTAGGCAGGATTTCGCCATGGGGGAGCAGACCTCCGCTCATTACACACACACTTACATACATACATATAGTCCATTCTAAAACGTTGGGTAAATGAAATATATCTAATTCAGCATTCCAAGAAATACCCCACCATTTCATTTCTACTTCATAAAATTCAATCAATACTTTTTAAATTTGTATTACCTATAATCACAATAAATTATTGAAAATGAAACGACTGAATTTAAATAATTAGCAACAATGTTTAATCAATGGCTCGCACAATGAAAATATAAGGCAGTTTTTCACTTTTCATCTTTGATGGGTTTTTTTGCACGCCACCATCTTTCTCAGCTATTACCTTCCTAATTGCAGCATTTTTCCAGATAAAAACCACTCATCAAATAAGCTCACTATTTTATTTTTTTATTTTTTTTTGGGTCCAAAAATCTTCTTGGGCCCACTCCCCCTGCCTACACCCATGGTTTTTTGTATTTAATTGGAAGTTTAAACCGCTTCTTAAGTTTGTTATAATCGACAATTTGTATATCTTTCCAGTCTTCCATGAGAATTTCAAGTTATTCGTGTGTCCAGAAGTAGTCCTAGGTAGCGGATCTGTTCGACAGGAATAAGTGGAGTATTATTAAAGGAAACTGTAGGTCAGGAATTCATAGTTATACGGCCAAGGTAAAAAATATGTAGGGATTTATTGGAGTTGATTTTAATTCTCCAGTTTTCACATCATGTTTTAGGAGTCGTGAAGTGAGAGGTTTTAGTGTACAATTGATGGAAAACCTATCTGCATTATTGATTCTCAAACAAGGAGAAATATAATCCAGGATTCAACAAAAACTCATTTACAAAAATTAATAAATTAAATTTGCAATGTTTTCAGGTAATTAATTAGCTAAAATGAATTTCATGGAAAACCTGCGGTGAAACCTATCAGTAAAATTACACTCATTATCATGGCTAAAACGATTACATGAGTATGGGATCATAAACTACCATGACAATAGTAAAATGAACTTTAGAAAATAAATTAATGTTGAATTACTGTCCAAATATGAATTTTAATATCACATTCCAAAATAAGAACGATAATTGATTATAATATTTTTTTTTTAAAAATGAACAATAAGACTTTAAATCTAAAATTTACTCATGTTAGTTTTTGTGATGTCTCGTTTATAACGTAAGGGGTGGTATAACAACATTTCAGTATCCGGAAATCGTGATTTTCTTGGTTTATCTGACGGAAATAGAATTCTGAAATTAACCCTGATTATTCTCTTTATATTATTCATGCACCGCAGAGACTAGCTGAGTTCACAACTAGTAGTTCACAACGCTCCCGGTTTCTGGGCTGATAATTCACTTCCTTTAAATAATTTTGTATTACAAGGAAGAAACGAAATACGCCCCGACAGTTTTTGAGGAATACGACTAGATGCGGAAAAAGGTATATAGGATTGGTAGCATGGAATGTAAGAAGCGCTTAAGTGGGAAGGAACTGAACCTCTCAGGAAAGAAGAAGGCTGGTGTTGGACAAAGAGGTTCTTTAAAGAGGAACCTCACACAGCTATACGATAACAAGGATTACAGATTTTGATATTATTCATGGAATACAGCTAATACACATTCATTCTAGCCGGATAGTTATGGCTTTGTAGATTCAAAACCCTCTGTCATCTCGATTTTTATAAAAAATGTATACAGCTGGTCAACCCTATTATATATAATATAATATTACATTAATATCTTTCTCAATTATAGCATCTAAAAAAAAAATGTGTATTCCATTTAATTGGTTAATTTTTTTATTTTAAGAAGTTTTTGTTATATTCGCTTTTCCATTCATAGCAAAGAGGCCAACGATTCTGTCAAGAATCCAAAGGAGTGCCTGTACAAATTTAGATAATATTTTTTTTAATTTTTCACAAATATATTCTTTCCAAGTTTAGTATTCAGAAAGTATTAAAATTTTAAATTTAAATAATTTTTTTTTGTTTTATAGTTTTTGAACTCTTGGCCTGTATAACGTCAATGAAGTTATTTTTTTCGTTTTTTTTTTTTGTTTCAAAGAAATTAAAACTTTGTAAAGGTAACCTATTTGAATTTGGATTGCTTGCTATAATTATCCATTAATCTATCGTAACATTATGCGACCGTAGATTGGTATATGATATAAAATTTTATAAAATGGAGAACCTACAGTCTCTAAGACATGCTATATACAACTACTATCTACAGATTACTGTATACAACCTCTCTCCCATAGTTTTCTTTGACTACTTTGTTCAGCAGTTAATCAAGAATAATAACTTCTCTGATATTAATTTTTTGTATACCAAAATGATCAAGGTGGGGGGAAGAAGAACTAAGAGAGAGGGCTCTTGGATTACCAGGAATCGGTCATAAGACTTATGACAGCTCTCTGTATTGTATATTGGGCGTGTGACAATAGTTTTATTAATGGGCTATCAAAAAAAAATTCAAAAGTTCAAATAATTAAAAACTCGTTATCATTTAATTTTTCCAGCTATCTCTTGTACTTTTCTCTTCTCTATTTCGGTGTAGTGTTAGGATACAATTTTGAATCTTAGCTCACTACAAAGAAGATGAAATGTATACATATACACTATACATTTCCCTCACTTGCAGTTTGAAGCCAGGAGTTTTAGTTTTCGAGATATTTTAATCTAAATGCAAAACTTATCGAGCGTTTTCCCCCACCACTCCTGTTTCCCTCGCGTCATGAAATCAATTTATTATCGTATAATTTTTGTTTTTCTTGAGTTGTTGAACAGTAATAAAGAAGTCATACTTCAAAAGAGAAAGGGTATTGTCCGAAAATAGGTTAGGAATGAAAGAGGGTATATGTCCGTAACAAAAGACAACTTATACCGTCAAAACTACAATATTAATGCCAAGTGTTATGTGTGAAAAAAATATTTAAACTAATTATTTATAAATCTATATTAACAAAGGCATTTTTAAAACTTGTGATAACTCTAGATATTGTACAAATCCGTTGGTAAAATATTATCTTCCCAATTTCGAAAATCTGGTCGCTATGTCCTATTTCCCTGATTTTTAATATATCCATAATTAAACTTCTGTGGGCTATTAATTTACATAATAAGTAATAAAATTAGTGAAACGGAAGGAATATAATATGTAAGTTCTAGATGAGACCCGTTAGACTGCTCTAGTTAGGACTGCCCTGGTACTATCAAGTACAGCCAACAGCAGGGAACAATCGATGTTCGGCCTAGTTCTCTCTCATTTCCTAGTCGCTCTCAGACACAATATCTTTATTTCTTCTTCAAGCCATTTATTCTTATTTTAAATACGTGGATGCATCCCAATTTTATTTAATACTTAGACCGGGCAATGCTTAGGAATTATTATTAGAGGATCTTCATAGGTATAATGAACAGAATTGATTGTTATAATTTATTGTATTTATTTAAAATTAAATATACTTTATTATTATTATTTAGTAACAAAAATTATACCAAGTAAGGAACGAAAATGAAACTTGTCTGATGGTCAGACCGACTAGTTATCTCAATGTGTGGTAAAATGCTAACTTAGCTGTATCATTGTTAATACTGGGCTGATTTAGGTATTTTTTTCGTATACTTTAAGGCAATTAGATTATCTATGATATTGTAATGTTTAGAACTAAAGTATTGGCGAAAGAAAAATGTTATAAAAGAGAAGAAGGAATAAGATCTGACACGCTTGGACTGACTGCAAAATACTGGTTTTATTGTGTTACAGCACATCTACTCAGTCAGCTGACATCAAAGTAACAGATTGTAACTTAGACTACATGAAATATGATTTTTGAATAACAACCCTCACTGTGTTTCAATATTACTACTATATTGAAACCATTCAGACCGACTGACCAATGAAAGTGTAATATAATATTTTTCAGGAGTGAAACAAAGTTGATATTAATTTTTAGCACCTCAAGAAACCCTTAAATACGAATTTTTGAAAAAAAAAAAAATTGGGAAATAAATTTTTTTAGCCAAAAATTTCGGCCTCTTTGATTTTTTGTTTGAAAAATAGAAATAAATTCAACACGACTAACCAATCTACACCAAACTTGGCTTTTTAGGGCTGTATAAATTGCACCAAAGAGATTAAATAAATTAGAACCAGAGATATAAAATAAAATAATTGAATTTTTTTTTCTCTATTTGAAATCCATATTTCGCCCTTATAAGGGTATTGGATAAAATGTAGGGTAGTTATGAACAATTGACATCGGGAGAAAAAAAAATCTCCAAATAAATAAATGTTAAAAATTTCTAATTTTTAATTTATTCGAAAAATGGTATTTTAAAAAAAAAAATGTTTAATCTACTTTACCCCAAGCCACATTATGATTTTATATTGTTTTGTAAATATAATATCACTAAATAGGATCAGATATATTATTTTCTTATTCTTCGGAAAGTGACGGATAAATTGATATATAATAATTAACGCAACAAAATCACTTAATTTTGTTCATAAATATTTATCTACTTGAGTATTCGGGGATTTCATTATCTTTATACCTTTCCATGGCGAAAGGGAACATTTTGAAAAAAACTTTACGTAAATCGGTTAAGTAATTCAAAAGTTTATTGTGGACAAAGATTTGACCATCCCCTTTTATATGTATAGATTATATCCAGGTTATAGATTAGATATAGATTATATCCATTAAAACTTCAATAGATATCGTTTAGTAACAGCTTTACAAATGCCTCATTTTAATTATATAGCTTTATAAATAATAATAATGTGAACCGCTGATTAAGTGCTTAATAACCAGATCTTTCCCTTATCCAAATTAATCTATATATAGAGAATGGCTGTGCGCCTCTGAAGGGCTCTCGAATCCTCTGGGTCGATTCATGGATACAGTGACAGAATAAATAAGTATCTTCTACAGCTGAATTGGTACCCGAACCCTTGGAGTTAGTAGCACAGCGCCTTACAAACTGAGCTACTTCGCTCACTATAGATGTATAAATTTTTAAAAGTAGTTTTAAAAAGTACTTGACACTTGGTATTTATGACTATAGGGTGTCTTTGGTTTGGTAATATAAACTTTATATGTCTTACCAAGGAATATTATGTGTTTATTTCTCTTTTACAACCTCAGGTGGGAAATTGTCATTTCGACTGTCATAAAATAATCCTATATAGCTTTCACATAGAATATCAAATCAATATATTATTTTCAGATGTGGAGAAACCTTTGTCGGTTGCTTACCTTGGCCATTACTTTCAAATCTCCCTCCATCGACACCCCATTTTTAATCTGTTGAGGTGGGGTGGGTTATCTCTGGTTTGCATTTATAGGGTCTTAAGCGAGACCTACGCGGTAAATCAGTATGGCATTCAAAGAAGATTGACATTTTGAATGTACATGTAAGGTTAAGACTAATGAATTGGACTGACGAATTTCCAGAAATTTTGGAATCAGAGCTTCAACTCGGGAAGTAGAGAGGAGGCATGAAGATGAGGAGAGTGAATGAATGATGGTGTACTGGCATCGTCAATCTTGTTCTCAATCTTGAACAATTTTAAAGTTTTAATTTCGTCAGTTAATTTATTACCCTTAAATACCAAATACCATTTTTTAAAACTTTATTTCGATGAGTAGTACCAGTATTAATGCACACAGTATGTCCTAGTTTGCTTTTGTATTTTAATTATTAAGCAAAATAAGCAAAATTGATATTGAAAAAAAAAAACAGTAACATCAAAGTTAAAAACATTTTCTTCAACTGAACGACTAATCACAATTTCTCATTGAAAACTACTCCTCTTTCTTAACTTTAATTAAGCTAAAATAAACTTATTTTTAATTTTTTTTTTAATGGAAGTATATTCAACTCGAACTAATAAAATATTTTTTCTTTACAACCTTATCATTTTGACGCCCTCATATATTTGAAAATTAAAAAAACAAAATAATAATAATATATATACATATATAGTTTAAATATTTAAATAATAAAATAGTTACTTTCATGTTAAGTGTACGTAAGGCATAATGTTATTGCAAGATTCTCAAAGCCTCGGGTTTCTCGACTAAGGATAAGTAACTAACCTTTATGAAGACTCAAAAGCATAAGATCACATAAATGCAGACTAGAGTAGCACATCTCACTGCAAAAGTCTAAAAAACAATACAAACCAAATATAAATAGTAATTTCATTATTCGACAAGTCAACACACATAGATATATCATAATTGTTCTATATTCGTTGAAAATGTATTCGTGAATAAAATTTAAGTTTTCGGTTTCTACTAATATGGTATTTGTTAAACATTTTCAGGCAACAATACAAAACAAATAAAAATACTACTCGGTATTCGTTATTCATGAATACTTTCAGAATTCGTATTACCCGGTTATTAATGAGTTAAGAATACATCTAAGAAACTATTGGATATCGATACTTTAGTCAAAAACATATTGTCTATAATAGACATCACTATTGTATCGATACTCTTATCGATACAATAGTGATGTCAAAACACAGGATTTAATGTAACAGTTAACAACTCACTGCCGCTACACGTACTGTTAACAGTCATGCCAAATTTAGTAAAAAATTACTGCCACGATAGTAAATGTTATCATGACGGCAACTATCATAAACCGTACTCTATGATAGTGAAATCTACAGTTACTGCAATAGTTTCTATCTATCTCTGTGTTATAATCCTCATAAATAATCATCTATATTATCAAATAATCATTATTGAAGAATGGTAACATACTTGATAAATCAACTTTAAAACTAAATTTAATAATTTTGTATTTATCGAGTATCGATGCCGGTATCGGAAGATTGATACTTTCCATACGATACTCTCGGGATATCGATTCTTTTTATCAAAGACAATTGGGTATCGATACTTTAGTCTACTGTATCGAAAGGACAAATCGATACAATGGTGGTGTCACAACTTCCTTAAATACTTCCTGTATTCAAGAGTAACGAATACATCAATATACGTAGTAATTAACCATGAATTCTTTCAGTACTTGTATTTGTGGTGGTTGATTACAATTACGAATACTTTGTTACAATATCTAGGGGGTCTCAGAAACCTAATTTTATAGTACAAGTTTCCCGTCTGTGATTTCATCATTTAGAAGTTTGAATTATGTTTAGACATAATCATTATTACTCCGACGATACCAGGCCCTTATTACATTCTAAAGTAGATATTCACTGACTTTTAAGCTCTGGCCTTAATATTTATTTGATGTATTTCTTAATAACTTTATTAGTATGATATATTAATTAATCGTTATATATTTAATGAGGGTTCATAAAAAACAGGTACTTAGATCAGTATAATACGTAGACCCGTGGTATGGTAACTGTTAAATATATAATATGCTTTAGAATTTATGTAGATATGCATATTTTTATCCCTTGGCTTTATAAGGAAACAGCAGACAATTTTACAAGTAATAAATGGTATATTGGATCATTCTCATCAAACTTGTCACACCCTCCTTGCAATATAACATTTTGCAAAAAAAATAAAAAGTCATATGTCTTCATCAAAAAATTGTGTACATTTTTAAACATGTCTGCTTCTGAGATCAATATCATTTTTGCTAGTTTTAAAAGTTATTTTTACTGATGTATGTTAGGAAAAATCATAATTTCTTTGTTACTTATTGGTTAGGAAAAAACTACTTTTCGCCGTTGATCCTGATAATAGAAACTGTAAACTATACTTTTCAAGATGGTTTTTGATACTTTAAGTTTTTGACTTGTTTCAAGGTTATTTTTCATTAAGAATTTTACCTTGACATAGGGATTTTATACTTTCTAACTGCTCTAAATGTTCCAAATCTATATTTAACCCAATATTATCAAATGGAGTTATAAGTAGCTTAGAATTTCTTTCACAATAGGAAAATATTTTCATTGTCAGCTAATGGCAGACAATACAAAATAAATCGTATTAATCCACCTGTAGAAAGATATTCTATAATTAATTAAATATCCTTATTTTCTGCTAACTAATATATTATTTATTACTCATAAAATGTATATATCTTTATTATGAGTTATTTTAAAGTAAATGACTTCGAAATATTGAGGGAGAGACACTCAGGCTCTCTTCATTAAATATTGAAAGAGGGCAGAGTCCACTCCGGGCAATACGAAAGTTTTTTTTAAAAATAACTTTATTAATATGATTGTTTCTTTAATCAGACGAGCACTTTATTGTTTTTAAGTTAAAAAATGGTTGTTGTTTTAGTTTTATTTTTGGAGTGGAGAGAGACGGCACCCAATATTAGTTTAACTAATTTGAAGAATAAATCGTTAAATAACCTAAATATATATATTTTTTGAAATTTTGCTAAATAATTATTTCACGAAATCAAGTTTTTTCCTGAATGATGGAATAATTAGTTCAATATTTTATCAAATAATTTTTCACGAATTTATTGCTTCGGCTATAATTAGTTAATTTGAGCTCGCCTATGACAGTCAAGAGTAAATATTATCATGATGGCAATTGGCCTAAGCTGACGAAAGCTGCAGCTGTTGTAGTAAAGTGTTGCTGTATAAACACAGTTTTAGTAACGTAACATGTATTGTTAACTACATCAACGCCAGATTAATAACCACATTACTGCCTTAGTAAATACTTTCATGATGACAACTATTAGACAGTTTCCACCATTACCATGATTACAACAGTTGCTGTCGTGGCAGGAAACTTGCCAATGAACGCACGATTTAATGTAACAGTTGACAGTTCATTGCCGCTACATGCACTGTTAACAGACACGCCAAATTCAGTACGATAGTACCACCACCATAGTAAATGTTGTCATGACGCCAACTATCATAAAGTTTACTCTATGGCAGTGAAATCGACAGTTACTGCAATAGTTACTACTTATAACTATCTCAAATAATCATTATTTCGAAAATAATTATTATCTGAATTTTTTTATTTATGCAACTATTTTATAATAGTATAATTTAAAGTATTTATTGTAATAATTA
Organism: Halyomorpha halys; assembly: GCF_000696795.3. Taxonomy (NCBI): domain Eukaryota; kingdom Metazoa; phylum Arthropoda; class Insecta; order Hemiptera; family Pentatomidae; genus Halyomorpha; species Halyomorpha halys. Next base: position 144,401 of record NW_027104776.1, read on the forward strand.
ATAATAAGTAAATTTAATTTATGGTAATAAGTTTATAAATATATTATTAAGGGATCTAAAAAAAAAATTATTTCCTGAAATAATCCTTGATTTTTTTAATTTAACCTGTATGTAAGTATGTAGGGACTGTGAACGAATAGTAACATACTTGAGAGATCAACTTTAAAAATAAATTTCATAATTTTGTATTAAAAAATAATCAAAATATTCCATTTTTGGAAAATATATTAGAATGTCTTTTAATCTTTGTCCTGAAAAAAAATCGAAATTTACATTATTAAAACCTATGCTAGCTAATAAATAAAATAAATACTCACCATAAGTTATATTGTAAATTTAGGCTGATGCATTCTCTTTGAATTAGAGAGTACAACTGCTATATTACCTGTCAGTTCACCTTCCAAGGTCAAAGTGTACCAGAGTTACCATCTTAAAAAAACAAAATTTCCCAATATAAAAGTCTTGATGTACAGGAGCTCCTTTTATACTACATCCTGGACATTAGTTCTTGATGAGCTCACCACCATTGGGAGATTATATTTACTGTTTTTTTTTTTAGAAACTCAAGACTGTTGTCATCTTCTTTTAAGTAAGGTGAACTTTGTTTGGACAGTTCATGAGTCAAAACCTAACCAATTTTTGTATTTAACCTAACATACTCTTCTTTGAGACAGAACTGTCCTCAATCCAATTTTGGTCATATGTTGAACACCTTATTTATGAAGATCCATAGCCTTATTTTAATTTATTATCCACCTTGACAAAGTTAAAATCAGTGCGTTAAGTGGTTCAAAGCTTTAGCTAATTCATCATCTTTGAGGAATATAAATAAAAAATTATACTAAATAATTTTTTCATAGTCAAAAAGGGGCTTTTAAAATTAATTTTTAATTTTTATAAAACTAACCATGACCAAAATATGTGGAAAACAATATACCATCAGTAAAAAGTAAAAAAATATTTCCTGCAAGAAAAAAATTCTTGAAAGTATGAATGTGTAATAAATAAAATGGTATAATACATAAAAAAATACTTGCTAAAAGTATTTGTTCTTTAATATTTGAGGGTCTTATATAGCTTGCAGCTATACCCTATAACATTATACATTGTTAATTTTATATTGGCGCGTGGGTACTAACTCTAAGGACCCGAGTTCAAATCCGGTCGGGCAGAAAATTGTTTTCTGTTACACTGTAGCTGTGAGTCAACTCCTGTGGGTTCTTGGAGCCCTTCTGGGGTTCACCCAGTCTCTTAAATTGGTACCCTTAATTGGGTAAAAATCTGGCTGTCGAGCATGATTCTCACCTCCTTGCACAACAGTTGGTCTAGTAACAGTACTTCTTTACAAAGTACTGAACCCCTGACCCTTCATGAGTTGTAGTGGTACAAATTTAAATGTATTCATTTTATATTGAGCCATGTACCCCCCTTATGTATTAGGTATTATCTAATCTTTATTTGTATATCTGTTTATTTTCTTCTTAATATTATTGATTGAATTTTAAAAATCTATTTTACTAAATATATCTGTATAATGTGCACTCACCCTTCTCAAGTCTGATTTATAGTTTACTACTGATTTAATGTTTTTGAGTATTTTAAGTAGTAAACCACAAAATGCAGTTATAATTAGTAAAATAGATTTCTAAAAAATGAATCAATATTATAAAGAAAAAAGAAATAGCAAACAAGTTCCTGCAGATATATATAAATAGAAAAAATGCTTGAAAGCACACATGTATAATAAATAAAATTATGCAAATTGTATAATACATAATAAATACTTAATAAAAGTATTTGTTCTTTAATATTTGATGATCTTATATACATTGCAGCTATACTATTTAATTTTTTTTCTATGATCTAATTTATTAATTATTACTGTTTTTTTTTTACAGATAGTTCGCAAATAGATCAAAGCGTAGAGCCAGTGCCAATATCATGTTATGCGTGCAATTCAGAATATGATCCAAGGTGTGGAGATCCTTTCGATCCATTCTCAATCGGAATCATCAATTGTAGCCTTAGGGAACCACTTGAACACCTGCCTAATGAAAAGCCTAGGATCTGTCGAAAAAATGTACAAAAAGGTAATTAATAACATATTTAGTAGCCTCTTATTTTAAGGCAATTTATGGAATTTTCTACTTTTTTTTTTCTGGCCGATTAAATAGCCCTCCTACTTCAATTCTTTATTTATATCAATGCTACATCAATATAAATACTTCTTTTAACATTTCGAACAGTCCTTCCATCTTCAAAGTTTCATTATTATTTAAATGTAACAAAGTTTTATTAGATTTAAATAGTTATATCTAAAGTCTTGGAAAATGGCTAGATTTTATCTTCTATACTCTTAACTTTTTCATTATGACTACTTTTTCTTATCTTTTTACATTGTTACGTTATTTTGCATTTCTCTTTTCTTAAATTTTTTTTCTTTAATATCCTTTAATGGTCACTTTGTGTGTAGTATCTAACTGAAATTCTGTCATTTTTAAAAACTAAAACTAAACACATTTATTATTAATAACTCCCTCTACTTTGTTTTATATATTTTATTACATTTCATAGTTAATTACCCTATAACATTACACATTATTCATTTTATACTGAGCCATGTACCCCACTTGCATATTAGGTATTAGCTAATCTTTATTTAGGTTCTAAATACATCATTGCCACAAATAACATTCATTAAGGAAACAAAATTTAAAATAAAGAGATTTAGAAGTCAGGAAATGTTTCTGAACAATGTTATGATTTAGGATAAATTCTTGTAGGATACAAATTTTAAAAATTATACCTGCAGTAAAGGTTAGGTCAAATATTTTTTAAAAAGGATATTAAAGATTGTGAACGTTTTAGGTTATTGGTTTCCAAACAGTGGTCCAGTGACCATACATGGGCCAGGAGTGACCTGGGATGGGTCATGAGAGTGTCCAGTAACACATATTTTTGTGACCATTTATTGTTACAACTATTTTATTGTTTACCTTGTCTGATGCTTGAGTGTTAGCTGGAAGATTTTAACTGATAAATGTTCAATAAAAGTAAAAAACCTGTGGGGGGGATGGACCCCCTTTGCCCCAGTGGAGGTGGGGGGCCATATAAGGTTCAATTATGGACTTTATTGTTCCTGGAGACTTCTGAGAGTTGTGGACTGTTTTATGTATTTCATTTAATCTGAACTAAAATAAAAGAAACAATGGAAATGTTTGCTTTTTACATAAATGTTGACTAAAATAAAAAAGATGAATTAATCTAAAATGTATGTTTGTTTATTAATGAATATCAGTATACATATTTATTTTAAGGAAAACATTTAAACACTATTTAATTAAGGAAAACATAAAAATAATAATTTCCATTAATTCCATAATTGAGATTTTATTATTTTTCAGTATATGGAAAAATAAGGATTGTTCGAGGCTGTGGATACATTGAAGATCAATATAAGGATGCAACAAAGTGCTTGACAAGATCAGGCACTTTTAACGTTCATGCTACCTATTGCTCATGCTCCGGAAATTTATGCAACGCAGCAGAACACCTGACATCTGCATTGCTACTGATAGCTTTTACTACAATAGCTGCCTTGTTATAACAGACCTGTGTCTAACAATAGTGTACGATAGACCAGCTTTACACTAGAGATCAATTTAAAAGCATTTCAAATTAATTTCTTTAATTTCGAAACCAGTTCCTACCATGGAATATGACAGATTATTAATATGTGCCACTTTATTTTTGGTTTAATAGGAACTAGGAAGAACATTAGATTCGGTTGTTGGTAGTAACACAGCTTTTTTACTTCTATTTTTTTTTTTTTATTTTATAATTATTTATTTTGTTATAACTAAGGCAGTGCCCTTAGGGTTGAGTAATAATGCAATAATTATCTTAATGTTATATTGTTATAAACATATCTATAAGTTCTTAAATGTGTTCAGTTCATTTGATAAAATAATTTAAACATTTCATATTCATACAGTATGCCTTCTATTTTAAAAGACATAGTTTAGATACTTGTCTTTGAATTAAGAAGAAATAAAAACACTGCCATGTTTGGCACTCTTCCTTGATCAGGGTTGCCAGATAATGCTTTGTCTTAGTGTAAACATATGCAAATAAAACAAAAAATAACTATAATGAAAATTAATTTTTCATTTCAATACATATTATTAACCCATGCATTTGACCTGAATATAGAAGTTTCTCAGAAAACAACATGAACTCTTAAAAAAATTTGTATTAATGAATGGTTGTTTTTTTCCATCTGGCAACACTGCCTGTAGTTCTCACTTGCTCACTCTTCTTCCTGCCACCCATCTCTTTTATGAAAAAAACAATCAAAAATTGCTTTATTCAGGTATAATCACAATGTCTGGATGAATCAATATTTTAATAAAACATTCTGGATAAGTACTTTTATTGTATATAATATATCTTCATATCTTCTATAACACAGTTATAGTTTTATCAACTGTGTTTTCTAATTCTGAAACTACTTATTTTTGTACATATTTGTGAAATAAATTATCAATTGGCTACCATACCTTGTTGGAACTTCAAATTCTAATTACTTTAAAAAAGAAAACTTAATTGGATTTTTCAAGTATTATTGAAAAGCATGTTTTCATTGAGCTACACCCCCAAAATGAGAAACATATTTTTCAATGTCTTTAATCAACTCATGCTATTCAGCTGACTTGATTGTGTCTATGCTTATATTCTCAAAATATTTGTAAAAATACAAAATAACAGAAATTGTTTCTTTTGATTACCTAATTTTTCTCCAGACCTTAATATGTCTCTTTTATACACTATTGAAATTGCTATTAATTGTTAAAACACTATCTTTGATCCTTTGTTTACGTCTCAATAAAGTCTACATTTTTCTTAATCATCAGTTCAATCGTTTTCTGTAGCTAAAACATTAAACCTTAAAATTATTTTATTTCATCCTAATATAATCCTTTGGTAAATAACTGACACGTAAAAACAATCAATTTTGACTATGTAAAACATTATTTTCATTGTCATGTGTGGATTCATATATAAAATAGATTTAAGAAAAAGAGAAAAAAAAATATATTTGTTTAAATGTTTTTCCCTAAAACTGAGCCTATTGTAATCACCAAGCTAAATGAGATACGTTAAACGTTCCTGTAAATATTAGCTCTCTTTCCACAGGCCATCCATCTTTGACCTTAAACTAACTTACATTGTGTACTGTTTCTAATTGAGTAAACATCTGCGAGTAATATTCAGGCCTATTATAGTTTTGTAACTAAAGAGAAAGATGATTCTTCATACATCGATAATAATTTAATTTAAAAATTAGTAATAAATACAATTGAAAAAACCTTTAACTCATATCTTTTTCTCAATCTCCTCTAAAAAACAATTGATAAGAAAACTGTAATTTATTTAACCTTTCGAGTTGTTTGTGTTTATTTTTCAGAACAGAACATTTTGTTAACTTTTTAAGTTAATTAAATTAAGTTAATGAAATTAAACTTGAATTTATAAGAAATTGCAAATTTCATCTTTCAAAGTTACCAAAATATCATGATTTTATCTTTAATATATGATTGTTCATGCTACAATTCTTTTCTTATAACTGAAATAATTAGCTGTGTTCATTGTAATTAAAATGATTCCTTGATATTGCTGAAGATTTGTTAAGATAAAACAAAATGTTAAACAAAATTTCGATCCAATTTATGAATTATAGTATATCTTCCATCCATATTTTTTGATGTAATTGTATGTAAAGTATGAACTACTAAAAAACTTCTTCAAATATTGTTATTCTATGAGTAAATATTAATGTAAAAAATTATTTAGAATTGATTTTAGTGACTTAAAGCTGTTTATAAATCCATGTAATTTTTTTTTTTAAATCGATATACTCTGTTACTTCTTATTATTAGTTAGATTATTATTGAACATTGTATATAGGTTTAATGTATGTTTGCCATTTGATTAAGAAAAGAGTATATTGGGTTTCTAATATACACACTTTTATTACTATTATTTATTTTGTAATAATGATCTCAAATATTAATATAATTCAAATTAAAATACTAAATGGTATTTTTTTTCTGTATAAAACTGGCTGCATACAGAGTTTAACTGCTATCATATAATTTGACAATATCCACGTTTATATTTTTAGTCCTTACATTCATAACATAATTTTCTTATTTGTTCTATTCAATTCACTTTAATATTCATTAATTAGAGTTAAATTTAAGAATTATTTACAGGAAACTACTACCCTCTAATTAAGTTTAACTTGATAGGTTGAACTCTGGTTGTGAGCGCCTTGGTGGTCTCTCTCATATTTTATACTAGAGTTAATCTAATAAGCACTTAACTACGTAAATGATTTAATATACTATGATTTACACTACAATTTTGATACACTTAACACTTAGGTATGATACTCATTCAACACCTAAAAATTAAATTAATTTTGTCTTTCTTATTTATTTTTTATTTAAAAGGTATTTTTTACCTACACGTTTAGTTTTTCTTTATTTAAGACCAAAACTAACCAAAATAAGAAAACTTTATCTTGCTTGTTCAAATATACTTGAGCTATTTGCTAGCAAAGAAAAATTCTTTATAATTGTACCAAAAACATTGTTATTTAAGGCTTCCAGTTGTGTATGCAGCCACCTTAACTGAAGGATATCAAAATGTAATTAATTCTATTTGTTTAATTTCTCACATTATATGCTTATTATGTAATAATAATATTGCAGTTTTTATATTACTGAAGATCGGTGTAACCGCAAATAAATTTGAATTATTGAGAACAATCAATGATTATTTTCTAGAGATGTAAATTGTTGCACATAAAAATAGGGTATATTTAAAAAATAAAATGTTTAAAGATTTATGTACATCACTTAAATAAATCATAATAATGTAAAACGTTGTAAAAAAAAATATTAACAAATTCCTTTTGTTTCTTTTGGTTGATTTAATTCCCATAATTATTCAAATAATTTTATAATACATTTTAATATTTGAAATAGAAACAACTTAACTAGTGAGCTTTTATTTAGAAAGTTTTTACACTAGCGGCCAATGCATTAAGAATTTTTTGATGGAAATTAGATCTAATAAAATTAGTTGATTGATAGCTAAACCGATCAATAATTCATGTAATGTACACAAAGCAATAGTAGAATACCTACATTTATAATTGAAAAATGTGATATCTTGTTTTGCTCTGTGCTAATTTAAAAAATATATATAATTATTGCTGCCTTCACTACAGATTGTCGAAACTCACATGTAAAAATATGTATTATATATTTGATTGAACATGTTTCTCAATAAATAATTATAGTTATTAGTTATTTTATTGTAAATTCATTTTTATTCAAATACATTATTGTGATAATAATTTATTTAAAGTGAGCTGTAGAATATAAGTTCATATAAATATCCTTTACATATTTAATTGAATAGCTTATTTTAGAAAGGGTATAAGTGGCAAAAATAGTTTTAAATTACTCAGAAAAATTTGAAAATTTTAATGTATTCTTTGATAAAATTCTAATACATAATCATTCTACCAATAAAGGATTTTTTTTGTGAAGCAAGTATCTATATCAGTAATTTTGGACATGTATTATCTTTCTAAAATAAACAATTCAATTATTCATTAATTTTAATATTTATGGGTTATTTGATCATTGGTTTAAAATATATGTATATATTTATATATATTAAAACTCATCTAAGTAATCCATTTAAAAAAACCAAGAATTCCATGTTTGTCCAAATGGCTGCAGAAACCATGCTCTGGATCAGTAATTTCCAAATTAGAAGCCACTGCCCCCTAGTGGGCGCTGTAGCAATTCAGGGGGGCGATGACGGCCACTGGTGCATTTGGGGGCGATGAATAACTACAAGTTGTCATGGCCAAGAATATTACTGCTGAAAAAAAATAGAGCCTAGGATTACTAAATTGGTAGCAGCACACCAGGTTCATCCTTCTCATTAAGATGATTTCGAATGTTTCTCAACTTTTTTTGTATTACATTCTATTCTGAGTTCAATAAATAGTTTCATACTTTCCAAGTTCAATGTTTCTAATTTACACCTTTCTTTGCTATATGTTACAAGAAAGGTAGAAACATTAATACATATATATTTCCTATCAATTGCTATTAAAATTTTTAAAAAAAATTAAGTTCAAGGGGGTGCTAAGTCATATTTTTCCTAGAAAGGGGGCGGTAAGACAAAAAAGTTTGGGAACCACTGCTCTAGACATTCAGTAAGTATACAAATATATAGTGTTATTTAAAGAATTCAATTTCCTTTCAAATGGCCACTTTAAAATTTTCCATACACTATATAGTTTTTGAGTAATGAACAAATAAAGTCTTCTTTTCTTCTTACTGAGGATTCATTCTATGTATAAAAAGTGAAGCTGTTTCATCAAGATAGTTCAAGCCATTTTGAAACTTTTGACCATTGAAAAATAGGTTTTTCAGCTATTTCTCAGCAGCTATTGGTCACATGGTTTCTGATTTGGTACGTTGGAGGCTAAAACCCAGCACAGCAAAAAGATATTCCTCAAAATCCTCCACCTATCATTAGATATTTTAAACAAATTCTTTTTGATATTTCATTTTTTATTATATAAATTTGTTTAAGCCCTAGGGAAAGTGATTCTAAAATACTTTCTAGTTTTCCTCTATTGTCACAAATGTGCAGATTATGGATATAAGTAACCTGAAATTGGCCACCATTTCCAAACAAAGTGGTGGATGGTAATACCAATTTGTGAGGATCATTCTGGGGTGACCTATAAATGATCACCAGATCTTAAAAAAATAAGGAAGTAGTCTCAGAGAAAAGCCGCATATGGTGGCCTTTTCTTATATGAAGTGTAGGAGGGAGAGAGTTTTTATTTAATTAGGTTTTTTGTCTAGGTGAGTGATAAGATTTTAGAAAGCAGACAGAGTAATGGTATTAAATCTCCTATTCAGGCCAAAAATGATTAGAGTAATTAATTATGCAATTTCCTTAGTTAATAAGGTGTGAGTGATTAAATTGACGAAGAATGCTTCATGCCCTAAGTGTATGAAGAGGGAAGATTCTCATCCACTCAAATATACTTTGATAACTTTTAAAAAGTACTAATAGTTACCAAACATTCAACAGTCAATAATCTATTTAAAATAATAGCTTCCATAAAATTAACTAAAATGAGTAACATATAACTTGTGATAGGTTCCTGTTGAGGCAAATAGGGTAATTAAATTATCATAATTATATTAACTAATCATAACTAATTATTACATGGACCTCAAATTGATAGGTCATGTAGAAGATGCATTGATTAAACAAACTTGAGAAAAGAGGAACAGTCTACAATCAAGGATCATCTATCAAAAGCTCTCAAACATAAAATAACCCATAATTTTGAATGAATAATACTAATTCCAATTTTTAGGATAATGGATGTAATTATTGTATCATCCAGTTCGCAGAAGGGGAATGTTTCCTGCCTATAGTATGAGCTTCCTCTAAGATTACTAACTTGAACATATATTTTCTGTAATAAAAGGGAATACCCTGATTGTTTCTTAGGTGCAGGTGGGAGAAGAAAAACACATATAGTTAGTGATCTTTTAATTAATTTTGTAAAATTAAAAACTCAATTGCAAAGCAATATGTGTTTTCTTATTTAAAATTTATCATTTGTGCTAATTAATCTCACCAAGTTTGGTGAGAATCATAACATTGACAATATTTTAAAATGCTCTTGATTTGTGTTAATAAGACATTATTTTCTAAAAACTATTCTCGTAAATTAATAATGCTAACAGATCCCAAAAATACAAATTTTCACATTCATTTTTATACTTGATGGAGATAGTATGGTCTTTCAATAGGGATGGGGGATGTGAAACAAAACCTATTAATTTGAAAATTTATTTATAGTGAATAATTAATATAACATTTATTATATGCCCTTGTGAAAAAATTGGCATAAATAATGCTACATAGGAATTATGCCAGATTATAACTGACTGAAAAAAAATGTGAATCATATCTAAAAACATTTCCATAATTTGCAAACCATTTCAATAAGAGATTTCCAACCTCTAGAAATATTATTAGAACCTGGGATATGGTGGCTCCCTCATCACTAATTAAATACCTATTAGTGTTACTAAATACACAAGTTTGGTAAGAGCCATAGAGCAAAGATATGGATTCATTAGCTTCCAGATAGATGAATTAAATACAGCAGGAAGGATGACTGCTGAAAATAGAGCTAGGGCACATCAAAATGTGGCTAAAACCTGTAAGTAGCTGCTCACCAAGAGGTGTAGTGCATCCTCTCCTGTAATTTTTTTTTTTTGACAATTAGTTAATAAAATCAAATGCCACGGAATTTTATACAAAGGGGTGCTGATTAAGAAGAAACAAAATCCAGAAGCCATCACAGGATCACTTCAAGTATTAATATAGCCTCGGTATTAACCCTCAGGTCTACCTCTGAGTCTACATTAATAAAAGAAATATTGTAATCAAGACACCATGTCTGAATAGTGATTGATACTAGTAGTGAAGTTAGCATCCAAGGTTTATCCTTGAAGGCAATGTCATATTGAAAGGACTAGTTTGAAGGTATTACCATGTCTCTGGGATTGTAAGAGAGCTGCAGGTAAATCCTGGGGCTTAAAATCTAAAATGGTTAATTGGTTATGTACAGCAACAATAAGACTTATTTGCTATATTAACCATCTAGTAAATATATCCTGATTCCAAGATCTGGGTATTGTTTGGAAGATTGAATAGGCTAGCTTGGGTCACAGTGCCTGTACCATACAAACAGTTCCTACTATAGTGATGGACTAGAGACAATGTTCCACTCTCGGTTTTCTTTTCAATCCATTTCTGTAATTTATTAATTTTTAAGAATTTGGTTGCTAAGAATGGATTTCAAACATATTTTATACATACTATACTAATATATATTTTTGATTACTATCCATTAAACAATTAGTAATTAATTTAATATGATTTATTATTCATTTACGTTTTAAGTAAAAATATGTTGTGATATAAAATAAAATTCAATTTTCACTTAGAAGATTATGGTCAGAATGATTAAACAAAAAATTGTTGAAAATATATTTAAAAAATTTATGATTAAAAAATGTATGGCCATAACTAACTCAAGATTATTTTTACAACTGAAAATACCATACCAAATCAACTCTTATGCTAACAACTGACAAACACAATGACTCTTTGCATAAAGAAAAACCACTGACAAGCTTGAAGCACAATGTGTCATTCCATAATTATAATCCCTCAAGGCACAACTTAGTACAAGAAGATAGAAAAAGGTAAGCTTGAGCGGATTTTAAAAATAGTACCATTTAAAATGGATATTTCATAAGTAACAAATAAACATTACAGGTAACCTTAAAATATAGTACACATTTATTCCTTTTTTTCACAGTAAAGAACTCACTAATTCACTGTTTCTTTTCTGTTTTAGAGGGATCGAAAAAAAAATAAATAAATAAGCATCAACGACTGATTTTAAAAAAATTGCATTATAACCCAACTAATGTAATTTTTAAGTTAATATAACTTCAAAATAGTTATTAACCCTTAATCATTTGGAATATTAATAATTATCCCATCTATTTTTGCGTTTTTTATCATGTGTCGAAAAACACTTTCTTAATCTACTTTTAAAAAGAATATTTTAGACAATGAATCGAATCGATAATGTAAATGTATTCATCATTTCGTATATCCTCTGGCCTCAATTGAGAGTAATGATACAGGCTTAACGAACCCGAAGGTTCGATGCCGATACCACAAAACGCTCTCTGCACACATCCTTCCAGTGATGCCCCTCTAAACCCAATTCTACTAAATCAGTTTTAACGCAATCCTCCCATCTACGTTTCGGTCTGCCTCTCGGATGTTTACCTGTTGGTTCATTAACATTTTACATCAACACAGTGTTTATTAACATTTTAGGGATCCGCTCGTTACTAAGCCCTACAACCTTACTCGCCCATCTTATACGCCGTAATGCTATAACTTGAGTTATATTTACCGGATGTAGGTACCTTAATTCAGCATTGTGAAATTCTCCCGTTAATTCATCCTTTTTCGGTCCGAATATTTTGCCTAGTACTTTATTTTCGAAAACCTTAAGACGCTGTTCATCCCTTAGTGTAAGGGGTCGCGTCTCGCACCCATAAAGAACAGTGGGAGGGATAATAGTTTTGTAAATGCTAATTTTTAAGTTTTTCGATAGAAGACGCAAGCTAAGCAGTTTCGAAATTCCTAGGTTAAGATAGGTGGGGTAAGGTTTAGAAGAGTTTTTACAGAAAGCCAGGCGGTCATCTATGCGCCGAGCAGTTATGTAATCCGATCTACGTTGCTAGAAGATTATAAAATTAATTCTCCCTGATACCATTAGTGGTGTTAGCCTTAGCTATGCCAAAAAATACATTTAAAGGTTGCTAAAGAGAGCATACCTGAGCTATACTAGAGATACACCAGAAAGCACAGTCTAAATTGTTTCCTAGAGGTCACTGTGCAAAAAAAATCTTCTACACGAGGACAGGATAACCTTACGATGAGGGACAAGACTATATAAATTATTAAACAAAATAAACACCTCTTTAATATGAGCTTAATAGGGTTTGCATTAGCCAGTGTACTTTTCTTTTTTGTCGAAAACGTACTACAGATCCCAAACTTTGTGCAACTGTGAATACACTCACAATGTGTAAATGTGCAAAGTTGGCTGAACTATTTTAACTGAGTTTACTATGGTGTACAGTTGGCCTTAAGAGATCGTGGCACACTTACAAATTTGAAGAAGGATGTAGAAGGTATGGTGCAATTAGCAGGTATATCTATTGAAAATAAGGACTACTCTCCAAAAGGGACTTTAATATTACAGAAATGACCAGAAAAACCGAGACAGCGCCTTCAGATAGATTATTTGGGTCCACTGAGTTGACGCTATTTTTTTTTATCATAACGCTCGTTCAAAATAGTTTGCGGCTCTCCCGACGTATTCCATGTCAATGGAAACCATTTAGGGGATTTTTGATAGTTTTTCGCTCAATTTGGGCTGCGAATAGCCATTGTTTTAAATAGTTATTGATTTCAGGTAATGCACGGAGCGCCTTTTTCATCGAAGATGTTACCAAAAATCTTCAAACCTCTTAAAACTTAAGTATAATAATAATAACTTAAGTTAATAAAAGTATAATAAAGTTATTCTTTGCTTTTCGTTAAAATGTAACCTGAAACCTGTAATAACCTGAGCTGTTTCCTATATTTGTATTACAACCTATATCATCTAGTGTCAAAAAATTACAAATCAACTCCGAATAGTTTTGTATCGCTGACCCTTTCTACTTATTTAAGGCCTATATTTGCGTTTATGTGATTTAATTTTGCTAAGATGTTTCTGATAAATAAATAACACTAACAAATTAGACCTTTCCTATTCGTAACTTAAACCAATGGCGACTATAAGGTATTTTGAAACTTGAACTCAATTGTAAATCAAAATCTATCTCTATGCTTATAGTTCTGTGCAGCAGCTGTAGAGTGCAGTTCCTAACTTACGTGGATGTCTTAATTGTAAATGTAAATTCTATTATTTACCCGTGTTCTTTTTTTTTTATCATTAGTCATCATCTACCAATGTTATTCACTATTAATTTTGATACTGTTAGTATTCGTGATTTAAGTATCAATCATCATTTATAGGAATGTGTGATTTATTTATCAAGTGACAAGGAAGACAAGAACAGTATATTTTCTTATGATATAATAGAAACTATGGTCGAATGAACCAATGACAGCCAGAAGGCGAAGAATAGGTTCTGAATCAGATCAGCAACCTCTGATTCTTGCAGAAAAAACTCCATCTTTCTCATCACAGTCTTTTAGAGAAAATGGTTTTTCACACAGTCTATCTTCTGTAATCAAAGATCCTCCAAAGATGTCTCGGGACAGGACGTCTGAATTTGCTAATGCAATTAGGTCTCTTCAGGGAAGGACTGTCATTAGAGCCATCTCAGCTCAAGACCCTACAAGAGCACAAAATATTCAAAACTATGGAGAATTTATGATGTTAGCTCGAAGTATAGGGAGAAATATAAGCAGCACTTATGATAAACTTGAAAAACTTACCTTATGTAAGTGATTTCTACCTTCCAACTATTTAGAAATATTACTATTTGATTTTAGACTACTTAGTTTTCTTGTAACACCTCTTATTTAAATTCTTCTTAGTTTCTTCACCTCTGCTCTGTCTTATGTTTATTGATAGTAGTTGATGTTTGACAGGTAAAATATTATTCACTCTAATCTTTGAAAAGTTCGAACTGGAAATATATCGATCCTCCTAGTCAATGACAGTTTAAACATAGTTATTTTCTTGTTAGTAGACATATGGGTAGTTTTTAAAAACAACTGTCATGGCTAATGATGTAACATTTCTTAGTTTTTGAAATATTCTCTTTCTTTATCATATCATTTTTTATATGTTTGTGATTTTCACATACTTGGTACACTGTTAGTTCCTATTCAAAACAGGTTTTATTATTTTTTATAATACTGTTTACTCTTTTTATCTAGTCCTGTTAAAATAATTAGTGTGATATGTTAAATATCCGGTCTTAACTTTTGTCAAAATATTGACAAAATTTTTGAATATCCTAATATTTATAATATATTCTTTCATTTAGGATTTCTTAAGAGATAACTAATTTTTTGTGGAGATTGTTTTATTTAGAGCTTTTTGGTATTATTGTACAAAACTGCGGTGTTAACCTCACTTCTGGAAAGTTTGGCAAGTTGGTGTAAGCCTGACCCCCCACTGAATAGGATTAGTTGGAGGGGATTTGTTTATTCCTTTTGTGTGAGAGGAAGTCGATAGCTGTAATCTTATTAAAACAGTAATAATAATATAAGAAGGAATTTTGGATTCCCTCTACTAGAATGGGTTTTGTACACTAAAACTATTTCTTTTTCATTCAGATACATGAGAAATATAGTATTTTCTGTTAGAAGTTATTAATCTATAATTTTAGTCCATATAAAAAGAAACCCTTTGTGAAGTAAAAGTTTTTCATTTGTTGGTTGTAATAGTTCAGTTTCTTCTCACAGTCATTTTTGTTCAATTCCAAATAATTTTACTTCTTCATTTATTAGTATCAAATTTAGTCTTCTCTGAGGTATTACAGAATTTAAGACACATTTAATGTTGCTTCCTTTGAAAATGTTTGCTATTTCAGTGGCCAAACGGAAACCCTTATTCAATGACCGACCTACAGAGATTCAAGAATTAACTTATATCATCAAAGAAGATCTAAACAGTCTCAACTCCCAAATAGCTAAACTTCAAGAAGTAATTAGAAGTCAAAATGAAAAGAGAAATCGTAGTAAGACACAGCATTTATTTTCTCATTCATCCAGTGTTGTCCTAACATTGCAATCAAAGCTGGCATCTATGTCATCACAGTTCAAGCATGTACTGGAAGTTAGAACTGAGGTTAGTTATGTTTTTCATCTTTTTTTTTCTTGTATATATTTGTATTTGTTATTATATTAGAAGAATGTTTTGATATTGAGCATTTGTCATAAGCTTAGATTGACTTTATTAGTATTGTTTTATCAAAAGTGTTCTACTCAATTAATTATTTCAATTGAAATTTATTTATTAGCTATTTATGATATATTATATAATCTATCTTGCATTTTACCTCAGAATTATTACAAAATTGTTATATATGATTTCTCTGATTGTATTTAAAATATTAATTAAAGTTTATTTATTAAAGTATTGCCACAATTTTTGTTGGATTTGATAAATGTTTCCTATAATCCATATGATAATTCTTTTTATTTTTTTATTAGAATCTTAAGGAGGCTAAAAGGAGACAAGATCAGTTTTCCCAAGCCCCGCTAGGCCCTGCACATCCACCACCTGGTGAATCTTCGTATCTGTTGGGTAGAGAAGTTGCCATAGATATGCAAGGCGCAAGTAGAGGACCTCAGCAGCAGTCACAGCTCCTAATGTCCTACGATGAAACGGTGAGCTTATTGCTCAATGCTCTTATTCATTTGATTTCCACTTCTAAATTGAACAAAAATTATAACTAAGTCGGATATAAAGACTGACATTCTTTATTTAATCATCTTAAAGTTAAACGTCTATACTTCAAAAAGTATGGAATATCTTGAATATATTGTACCACAATCATGCAATTTGATTCATCATATTATTCTATCGGCGATTATGTTTCATGAATTACACTATATTAAAAATGTTATAGGATCAATATCTTACCTCCAGAGCTGAGACGATGCAGAATATTGAATCTACTATCGTGGAATTGGGTGGTATTTTTCAACAACTAGCACATATGGTAAAAGAACAAGAAGAAATGGTAGATAGGTGGGTGATTTTTGTGTATATTGAAGTACATATAAATTTATGATTTTGTATTATAAATTATTAAACAGACACACAGGAATTATGACTCAGTCCTGGATTTTCATGCTATTGCATATTTTGTTTGCATGCTTATTTTAAGCCACTGATCAAAAATCTTAACGAATCAGTGTACTCAGATGGAAATATCCAAGTTTCATTTAGCTTATTTGACGATAAATGCATATATTTTCATATTTGGACTATTTCAGTTTAAACAAAATTGAAATAATAAATTAAATGTAAGAGTGAAGACAAAATTCTAGATTAGAAAGGTTGAAACCAAACAAAGATTTATTTACTGTTTTATAACAGTTAATTAATTACCTTTTTAAATCCAATGATTGTTATTTTTATTTTGCATTACTAATTATAAGTTTTTATTAATTTACATTTTAGTTTAAAAAGCGTGTCATATTAAGTTTATTACCTGTTTTAAATATTTTGGTATATGAAAATAATAAAAAATTAAATTTTCATTTAAGTTTTAATCCCTTGTACTATTTCTTTCTTTTTTCAGAACCTTTTGTTAGCATGTTAGTAAATTTTAGCTGTCTTATTGTTAAGTTTTTTGCAGTATTTTTTATTTTTATTTAATGAATATTTCACAGGTTTTTATTGCATATTATAGGCTGTATTCTGGGTTTTTTAAGGTTTGAAAATTCAGGCCTTGATTATGACATATTCATTTCAGGATTAACCCATTATTATTTGACAGCATTAATATTTAAATCCTTCAGATATGTGAGTGGAAGGCAAAAGTAACATCAAAGCTCAACTCAGCTTTTAATGAGCAATAATCTTATTTAACCTTAATATTTACAATCTGATGTATGTTGTTGGGAGTTGTTAATTAAAATTTTACTAGTCTATCTAGGTTGATGTATTAATACTTGTAATATCTACAATACCTTTTGTCGGTGTTGTGGGACTCAGAGAGAATAATTGATAAATAATCTTAAGAACTTATGTTATTATTTTGTAATACATTTTTAGTAATCATGATAGAATAACTTTAAGTACAAAATCTAAATTCATATTGGTGTATCCAAGTACAAACAAACTAAAACATATGATACCAGAAGATGGTCAGGGTTGCGGTCAAAAAAGAACAAATAGTTTTAACTATTTAATGTCCGACGTTTGCAGGGCTTCATCAGGACTGTTCAAAGTGATAGGTTTAACAAAATCATATAAAAATATAGGGTGTTTTTTTAAGCCCGATAGAACTTGAAATTGTAAAAAATAACACAAAAAATTAAATTGTAATCAAAATTTTTTTTTTATTCGAAAGATCAATACGTGACATTAACATTTGAAAATGATTTCGGGCATATGGGCACCGCGGCTGTTCTTGACGAAGCGCATTCTGTAAAATTGTGTTCAGCGATGAGGCGCATTTTTGGCTTAACGGGTTTGTTAATAAGCAAAATTGCCGCATATGGTCGTGCGATTTGACACCTCTCGATTATTTCCTGTGGGGCTACGTGAAGTCACTGGTTTATGCTGATAAACCAGCAACAATTGACGCCTTGGAGGCCAGCATTGTTCATGTTATTCGTGACATACAGCCAAAATTGGACGTCCAGAATGCGCTTCGTCAAGAACAGCCGCGGTGCCCATATGCCCGAAATCATTTTCAAATGTTAATGTCATGTATTGATCTTTCGAATAAAAAAAAAATTTTGATTACAATTTAATTTTTTGTGTTATTTTTTACAATTTCAAGTTCTATCGGGCTCAAAAAAACACCCTATATATGATACTTGAAGCCTCTTGAAAATAATTTGATTTAGAGAAATTTCATTGTTTCAACCTAGAAACATTTTTATTTATTATCCTATTTGTTTATAAGGATCTGTATGGTCAGCTTTATGTTGTATTGAAAACAAAATTCGAAAGAACCATTTTTTTTATTCATTCATCTATTTATCAAGTTAAGTAGGTAACTAACTTGAACATTTATAGAATATTGATTGTTCAAGTCATTCATGATGATTGACTAAAATCTATTTTATATCAAGAAATCTGTTTTTATTAAGTTATTTTTGTATTAGATATCCAAAGTAGATGATTCTAAAATTTTCAAAAACTATAATGGTACATGTTTGGAACAGTAACAAAAATTATATTTAGTATTATAATATCTCAATCTATGCATGAAATTACTGTATTAATAAAATCTAAAATTAATGAAATACTTCTGACATAATGTTGCAATAACAGCAGAAACATAAGTAAGATGTACAATATTAGAAGTAGGACAATAATGACTAAAATGTATCCTTACACTAATTTTTATTATTCAAATACTGGCAATAATAAGTTTTTTATTTTTTATTTTTAGGATCGATGCAAACGTACATGACACTGAATTGAACGTTGAAGCTGCTCACTCTGAAATCTTGAAATACTTTCAGTCAATCTCGTCGAATAGATGGCTCATGATAAAAATATTCGGTGTCTTAATATTTTTCTTCATGTTCTTTCTAATATTTATGGCATAAAACTGCTCTCATGATAAACAAATATATTTTTATATATTTAATATTAGAATGTTAATGTTGGAAACAATTATTTATATTTGTTAAATCTTTTTAATGTAATATACACCATGTAAATATGTTCCTTATTTCGGTCGCATTCCTTTTTTGTTTATAGCGAATGAATTTATTTTATTTTTCGTCAGCGTTAAAATTATTTTTTGATAAATAAAATTACTTGATAACTTCTTACCAAATAAATAAACTGGTTTTTAAATTCACATTCTATATTTATATTTATAGATGAAAAATTATATCTGTTAATATTTTTATTGGAATAGTTAATGAAATATCTCGCTCTGTGAAAAGTAAATGGTAACCTTTAAACGACCTTGCTAGCTTCAAGTAAGCATTATTACTTCAGTTATGCTCCTTAAAGGTTGAAAGAAAATAATAAAAAGGACTATTAATTATTTTTTATTCATTGTGCATGGATATTTTATATAGCCTCCCGCTGATTTTTATTCATTTTATTTTTTAATATCATCTCCCCTGAGGAATAAATGATAATAATATGCAATTGCTTCTTTGATCAAGATATATAATGATTCAGGTCATTTAACTTCTTATCATTTTACTATGTATTATTTCAAATGCAGCAATATATAATTTAATAAATATTCTATGATTAAAAGAGGTTTAGAATGTTTACTTCTTGTCTTTGACCTTTTTGGATCTTTTGTTAGAAAAATTCCTAGAACTAAATATTGACAATATTAGTGAATGGTTAAAGTATTGCTATCATGTTAATGATGATTACCTTTTTCTGTTATTAAGTATTTTTTTTTTTAGAGCTACTTAATCACTGTATATTTGTATATACAAATATCAAATACACAATATCCTTGTTAATATTTTCCTGTTGTTACATCATTATCCTACAAAATATTATGTATATATCCTTATTATATATTTAGCAAATATATATATACAACTGTTTAGCAATTCAGTACTAATTTTTTACTGGGGTACAAAGTTTAATGTCTGCTGAATATTTATTCTTCTATGGTCGATGTTTCGGACTACTACCCATTTTTAGAATCTTTCTATATAATTTATAGTAATTTAAAGTTATTTCAATTTCTTTTATTACTTCCAAAAAGAGTAAATTTGGAGTAATTTGTCTGTATCATTAAAAATGTTAGTATTTGGAGTTAAATCTTAATTGTATTATAAGTGCACTAATAATCAGAAGTATCATGACCAGATTCTATTTTTTGATGCAGTAAAAGAAATGACTTAAACTTCAAAATTACAATTATAGGTTTTAAGTTCTTGAAAATAGATAATAGTCTGGAACCTCAACCATAGAAGAAGGTAAGAGTTCATAAAGCTTATTATACTTATAAATAAATATTTAGTGGATAATCAAGTAATTAATTGGTTTAAGTAGGTGATTGGAGCAAAAGTTTCCCTGTTGCCTCGGAAGAACCCTGAGAATATAAAAAATAACAATTAACTTTCAGTTTAATAAAAAAACAAAAAATAGGATGGTGGTACCCAGAGAAAAAAACAGCTGAAATTAATATGACTAATAATACAGCTATTACGACATTTTTACACATTAAAAACAATAATACAATTTAAAAAAAAGTATAAATCATTAAAAATAAATATTACTACCCCGTTTCCTGAGGTGCTTGTCCTAAAGATTTGTTGGTTGGTTAAGTTATTAATGAAATGTAATCAAACCAAATATTATAAACAAAATTACCTTGGTAAATTGGATTTAATTATTAGAAATGCTCTGATTTGCTTACACTTTTTTATTTAAAAAAATGGTACAGCGCACACATCGCACAATTTTCACTTACCATCGTATTGTGAGTTTGAATTAATTCTTGTTAGTTTCAAAACTGCAAATTCCTTGTTATTCTGGATCGCAATCTTCCACTTATGGGCTTAGAAAAAACAACTTACTCTGTGTTTATGTTTACTTGGTTGCTAAGACTATAGTAAAAAAATAATGTTTATAATAATGTCTATTGTCATGACCATGGAAACACAAATAAATTTATTTTCTACCATAGTTAATCATGAAATTCTCATATTTTATATTTATTTATTGTTTCTTAATGCTTACGTTGAGGGTTGGCTAACTATTTTAAATAAACAAGATTAAATATATTTTAGATGAATCTTTTTCTATAAATTTAATTCATAATTTAAGCCCTGTCAAACGATTTCAATGAGGTAAAATCTAGGTGATACTGACGGCTATTAATTTTATAGTCATATGATGACTTTAGTTAAAATCATTTGAGCTGTTTTGGTGAAAATGGTAAAATTGGTGTTTGCACTTCCTGTAAGTTGATTACAGCAAAAATGTTGCTGGACATCCTAGATGTATTAAACCTTAAATCGGAAAAAATAAGAAATAGGTTTAAAAGTTGTAAGTAGATATGTCAGGTAGGTTATCATATATAAAATATAATT
>NW_027104776.1:166763-197734 GCF_000696795.3 Halyomorpha halys
TATATATATATTATTTACCAAGCTTTTGGAAATATATTTCAAAATAAAAACCAGTTCATTGTACTAAATTTTCATTTTAAGGTTGACAATTTTACATATTAATCCAGGAAAAAGCCTGGTTCTTTTAGCCAAGTCTTATAGAACTCTATATATATTTTTAATATAACACTATATTTTTAAAAATTTTGGTTTTATACGTGGAATACATTATTTTCATCTGTCTTATATGATAAATCACACACACACACACACTCGTGTACTTTATATTTTTATTTTTATATATTTAAGTGTATTTATACTTTATATAAATATAAAGAATTCAACTATCTTTTGGAAAATGAAATGTAAATTATTTTATTTCAAATTAATTTTATTTTTAAAAAAAGTCTACATTTATAATATTATTGATAAATTTATACAAGTGCTAGATTATGTCTGTTAGCAGAATTTACTTCTTGAAAGCAAATCTACTGAAAGTTATTCCTATTAGAGTTAAGGAAGTAAGGCAGGCCCCCACGGTTACTTGGAACATCAAATTATCAGGTGTACCATTTTTTTTAAAGACTGGTGTCGCATCTTCAAGCTGAAAAAAAATAAATAAAACTCTTGTTTACCAAATATCTTCTACTATAATATTATAATTTTAATTATTTGTAACGTTGAGAACTAAAGTGGACCAACCTCTCCAACCGAGATATTCTATTAATATTTTTATAAAATTTTTGTCAAACTGCTTTAAACCAATCTTGACCACCTATTATATTGCCTATATCTTGAATGGTTTCCAAATTAATAAAATTTGTTATACAGCAAACAGATGGCAAGCCATACAATGCTTTGCCACTGAACTTTTTTTTTTTTTAAAGTTAATATAGTCTACTATGGTTCTCAACCCCTCTTTTGTCATAAGAAAAAATATTTTTATTTTTCTTACTACATTTTTACAATTCAATCATTGTCAATTAAAAATGTCAGGAATTCCCGTCTGTATTAACAAAAAAAAATTCAGCTTTTTCATAAATAATAACTTTCTTTATTATTACCTTCATGACAAGTGAAACCAAACTAATATTTGAAGGAGATGGCTTGGGTTGTGGTCAAAAAAGACAATTAAGAAATAGTTTCAACTATTTTTTTATTCAATTTTTTTTTTTTTGTCCATTCCATGTAATAATAACTTGACCCTTCTACTGTGGTTAGAACAGAGAGCCAACCTGTATATAACCTCCCTCATCCCTATTTCAGAAAGGAAAAAAAAAGTACTCATGAGGGTCATTCTGATTGGTAAAGAATGAGTTATTCTTCCTGCACACCAAATGTTGACTATGTATCTATAGTTGAAACTATTTATTTTCTGTTTTTATTAAAAACCGCAACCTGAACCATCTTCTAATTCACAAATGGTCAATGCTCTGTGTATAATGTACTTAGAGTAGAGAAAAAACAATTTAGAACTTGTCTACAGATTTTGTGTATCAGAGGACTATGCTTACTAGAAATATTAGTTTTGAAATTGTCTGATTTTTTTTTCATCATCTTCAATAACCATGTTTTTGGTAAAAAAAAAAAATAAAACAATATTGGAAAACATATTTGTATAAATCTGGAGTTATAAAATATTCATGTTTATTGAAAATTGCACATCATTTTTTTATTTCTAAATAAATGTAATGTGCATATATATATATAAACATATGGAATAATGTAAACTGATAATTTTAAAGAAAAATATTAATGAATCTTTGAAAGAAGCTATTATTATTTTTTATTGAATAGCTTATAACATGAACTAATGCATACAAATAAATTTTCCTATTCCATAATGGATTTCCAAGGTATATTATTTTTAATTTCATTTTTCTCTTTCCATAGAGATCTTTCTTACTAACTTAAAAGTATTTAGATTAATGGACTTAAATAATCATCTGTGATAATTTTTACAATTGTATTTGTAATGAAACTTACCCCAAATTTTTCCATTTTGGCTTTTACCCCTGGTTGTAATGTTGACATGGAACGAGCCGTTTTCTGCCTCTGAAATAAATTATTGTTTTAATTATACTTAGAACTGATGTAAGATTATGTTTAAAAAAAATTATTATTTATAGGAGTTGTTAAACCTATAATGAATATGTTATGATACTTGGATATGAGTAAATTAAAACTTCAACAAATAAAAATATTCACTTAAAGTTAGCTGGTTTTGTTTCTTTTTTTTTTTTAAATATAAAAAATATAAGTACTTTTCCAACGCAACACAAATATATTTCAAAATATTAAAATTTCTCCATTACAAGAGAATTACTGTAAATAAAAAATTTACTCAATATCTTCTGTCTAACAAATGTGCCATCATTCCTATTCAAAATATAAGATTATTATAAATTGGACATGAATTTGAAAATACATTAAATGAATTAAGTATAGACATAGTTTAATTGATTACTTACTTGCAGAACTTTTGTAGCATTAGAATTTGATAATCTTGCAATATTCATTAATATTTTACTTGCCATTTTAAATTAGAAATAATTTGTGATTTAGTTGTGAAAAAGAGCACCTTATAATAAAAATAGACTTGGCTCTGTGTCTACTCTCTACCTGCTGATCTGCCTTCTCAATACTATTTCTCTCCCTCCTTCTTTGGGTTTACTGAAATATTTATTCCCTTAATATTATTAACTAATCATCTACTCAATAATTTTAAGGAATAAAAAATTTAGGCTTGCGTAACTACAGATCCAGTTTCAAATTAAAAACAAAATGTTTAAGTTTTTAAAGTAATAACTTTTTTAGCAAAATGATACATTATACTTCGAAAATGGATAAATTAACAATGAAAATAACATAGTTTCTTTAATATGTACTGGAAGGATTTAATTTTCATAATTTCTTCTAAAGGCGATCAATCGATTTTTGTATTTAGTTTTTCTGTTTTTTATTTTAATTCTTGTGTTAAACAGTTTTACAAATATTGTTACTAATTAATACCATCGCACAGGATTTCACTCATTTTTATTGGTATAGTTGTGGATAAAGGAATATATCGTGTATCAAACAGTTCAATTTTTTCCAGAGAATAAAATCACGATTTTGCTGCCTAAGATTTGTTCTGGCTATTTGTGTGTTTAAAATATTACGTTTTTCCTGATTTATTTATTATAGAATACCTTGCAATTGAAATTTTTAGGCCCATTTTTTCCTTCTTTTTTTTGACAAATTGAGACGTTCGTGCACCAAACCGCAGATGTGGAGAATTGCCAACGCGACATCTAGTGAGGAAGAAGAGAAAGTAAGCTACTTTGTTTTTTCTTGTAAAAGAGTTCGCTCTTTTGAATAGATTTTAGAATAATTTTTTTAAATTATGATTCATAATTTTTTCGAAAATAAATAAAATTTCAGATATATAGGAAAATATATATCTGGTTCTCAACAGAAAACATGCTCAGAGGTTAAGAATATTATTCAATTTTGAACTAATGGTGTCATGCACTTAAAAATATACTGTACATATTAGCAAATGAATTAGCAACATTTACATACAGGCTCACGACTTTTGATAGTTAATATAAACTTAAAATTAAAATAATGTAAATATTTTAAAACAATATTTCAGATAGACATTTGAAGCTACTAATTTTTATATATATATTTTTTTAAATGTTAAAAAAAAAAATTAAAAGCTATTCTCAACGTATGATTTATAAAAATTAAGTAATTTTGTTTGTTTTTTGTATTTATTATTTTAACATTTTTTAATTACTCATTTATTGAATTATTACAATTATAAAATAGAATCATTGCATAATGAAGTAATAATACCTTTAATGAAGGCTAAGTAAACCCGAAGGTTCGCTGTCGATACCTCTAGTCGCTCTCTACATACATTCGTTCAGTGGCGCCATTCCAAATCCAATTCTACTAAATCAGTCTTAGCGCAATCCTCCCATCTACGTTTCATTCTATCCATGGTACGATTACCTTCCGGTTTGGTGTTTATTTACTTTTTTTCCTACTATTAACATTTTTGTCGATTTGTTGTTTATTAACATCCCCTTCCGACCTTCGTGTGGAGACTGCTTCAGGGGATTCATGGTGCAAGTTGAAAATTATAGATTCCACTTTCCTATACATAAAGTATAGGAACGTGGAACGTAAGACGTTTTAGAATCATTGCACATGTCAGCTATATCGTTGCATCTTTTAAATTATTTATTTATAATAAATTGGTAGGTTGTTAGTCATGTTTTGGTGCTTTCAAATTCTGCTTGAACGATTGATAAATCAGTTAAAATGGTATACTATATTTTAAATAGTTATTTAAGATTTATTTCAAATTCATATATATATTTATGAAAATTAAAAGTTTATGTATTCAGGGACTATTTATATGAAGATCTTCAAATAAGAAAAAAAAATAAATATGTGAGCAAGTCAAAATTAGTGGATTGGATTATTGTACGTTTATTCTATTGACGTACGAGATGGTTGAGGGTGCGTTCAAAGAGAAACAGAATTAAGTTGGCGTAACCTATTTTATTGTGCCAACGTTTCGGCTAGAGTTTCTAGCCTTCTTCAGGGCTAAGGACTGAACAAGATAACAACCACAGTAAGTATAGAAAATAAAAAAGAAAGTATAAACAGAATAACATAAAGTGAATAATTTTACAAAATAGAATTAATAAAATGAAGTGATGAGAGAAGCGGGAAATAAAATGTATACATAGGTAATTGAAAAAGTGGGAAAAATAACATAATTAAGGAAATGAAATAAAAATGAAGTTATATAATGCAAAGAAGTATGAACATATTAGTTATTAATAATTTAAAAATTGAAATATGGAAAGAAAAATAAATTATTTATTCATGCTCCCACCATCCATTTTTAATTAGTTTATTCTATTGGTTTAATTAATTATATTACTATTTGTTAATTTTTTTTATCGTCGGTGTATTTAACATCTATGTTATTAAATCTTGTTTCTTGAAATCAGTTTTCAAATAAATATTTCCTAACTCAACAGTCGTTTCGCCAGTTTAGGATTCACTAGAACAGAAAATGACAGTATCATACAACTCACATCAATAGGCTAAAAAGTCATATCAGCCAGTCACATCCTCACCGAATCCAAGAAATCTAAACACATAATGAAAAAAGGGGAGGTTACATAACAAATCTTATTACTATTATAAAACATAATAATCCAAAATAAAGTCCAATTCTATTTATTATTATTACTTTCTTTTTTTGATAGTAAAGTTTTGGGAGACTGATTTCAAAAATATACTATAAACTATACCTATGAATGGCTGAGACAAGGGCATATGGAACCTCGAATCGGCCGACAATTAGAAACAAAATGGCGGATGGAGAAGAATTCTGAGGATTATCCTTAGTTGATTTATGGCTAAGTGCCAAATCTGAAAAAATAGTTTCGGACAAAAGCTGCGGATAGTGGATGAACAAATTTTTGTCTAATCAATTTCTGTATTCGATAAATCTTGGAACGTAAAATCTCAAATTTTGAGAGTTAATTTTTTTTTTTCTTCGTCTATGACTTAAGTTGATTATTGTAAATAACAAGTCAAAATTTATGGGAACATCGAAAACTTAAAAAATATTTCTATAAAGATACGTTGAGTTGAAAAAAGAAAGGACTTCCGGAAACATAAGCATTTACTAATTAAATTCGTTAGTCTCTGGTATCATGGCTTTCAGGTTCAGGTTCGATTCCCTCGATAATAATAACACTGCCTTCTCATGACCCACTTTGTATTACCCACTCTTAGAGTTAAATTTTTAGAAATTCCCATAAATTTATGATCCTTCGACGTAATATATGACATTAACATAAAAATTCAAACGAAATTATTGACAAAAAATATCACATCATTAACTAATGAATATTATGTTATATAAATTTAACTTGGCGTGGAAGTGACGGACCCACCTTATGAAAACCACGTCAGGAAACGCGCGATGTATTTCTTAAGTACATCGCACGAGGCCTTGGACCCCCACGGTCTGTCGCGCCAATGAAAAAAAATAAATAAATTTAACTATAGTATGTATTATTTATTTTTGATATTATCTGCAGTAGTACTTTATTGTAACTAGCGGTGAGTCCCTTTTGTTTTAATCTTCCTCTTCCTCTATGCCTTCTCTTTTTCTTTCATATTATTAATATTCATGCTCCATTTTTTACAACTATTTGTTAAAATTGTTAAAGCTTTAGTTATATATTTTTTATTTATCAAAAAAAAAAAAAAATTGGGGGAGATAAACATTATATATTTTTTAAACGACTTCAAAATGAACTCGGATCAGAGGATATATAATGTCCCCCAATACTTGAAATTATACATATTCATAGATGTGTTTTGAAATTAAATTTTCTAATAGAATCCTATAAACAGTGGCGTGTCAATTTAATCTTGAATATCCTAATAGTATATGTATATATTTTTTCATTTAATGACAACCACAATTTTTAAATATCTCTTTGATTTAAATTGTTCTGATGGCTATTAACTACATTTTTTGTAGACTCAGACGTGGATGGGACCATTACAATCAGATTATCTTGCGGAACTAGATTTTATTGATTGGATAGGCCAATTGTAGGTAAATATGGTCGCTGGTAGAGGCCTTATTATTATTTAAGAAAGTAGGTATTTTTTTCATGATGTTTACGAAGAGATTGTAATAAGTCAAATACACTACTTGGAATCTCTGATATGTTGCTGTTTTGACACTTGTACACTAAGTGGGACAGGCTCTGAAGATAAAGTGATCGAATTGAGGATTGTCTCCAGTAGACGAGGAGAGCCCTGGACCCGGAGACCTCAAGAAGGGAGCGTAATGATTCGGCGACGATAGCTCCGTGGAAACTAGGAGCAAGATGGCCGCCGGGTCGCGTGCCTGAGGAATCGATCATCCGAGCCAGTCGGTAGCGCGATGTGCAGATGACACCCACCGCCGACTCGGAGGAAGACTTCAGGATATTCCAGGTCCTCTGTTCTCCAGGAGGGGAGGTTAGTCTGGTAGTGCCATCCTATTCAGAGCGTTCTATATTCTCTCCAGCGAACAGCTTCACTCCTAACCATTCTAGTCAAACCATCATTGCAGTTGTTGCTCTAGCCAAACCAGATTAATGCAGATACAAAATACAAACAAATTAAAAACTATAATTCAGTCTTTGTATGGATTTTACAATTTATAATGGAATGGTGCAATTTGTAGATGAGCGATCAGGCTGACATGAACACCACCCTGCGAAGCGAGCTTGCAGCCCTCCAGTACAAGAGGGACAGCCTCCTTCTCCAGGTAAAACTAGCTACTGCTTCGATGCATAGGCTACTCAAGGTCCCTTAAACATAACTTTTAATGTTACACACTACCAGCACATAGCCTCATTGATTGACACTAAAGCAAAGAGAATCTTAGAGTCATTTTTCATGTAGGTGGACAATAACATGCAATAATTAATTTGATCGATTTGAACAGATTGAATACGTCAAAGATTTCAATAAAATTATAATTACCTGTTAGTCTATAAACACAAGATATCAGCGAATATTTGGCACCTGAATTTTTTGCTTATTGTTATCAATTCTAAATTTGTATATATACAATTAGTATATTTTTGATTCAATGCAGAAAAGTAATTATGAATTTTTACTATCATTATACTAAGATCCAGCTAACCTCCAGGCATTCACTTAAAAATTATCATATTTACAATTATTTATTTAAACAGTTTACTATTTTCATTTAAATATTTTCTTATTAAGAAAAAGTACCTTATATTTGATTCCGGTCTCTGATCCATAAGAAGTTTATATAGAGGAAACCATAATTTGGAATACTTATATAGCAGACTGAAGTTATGCCATAAAGTTTTAGTATTTTTTATATAACATATAAATAACTTAAATTTTCAACAGATTTTTTATTAAAAAAAAAAATCGATATAGAAGTTTAACATATTCTATTTAAATGAATAAAAAATGTAATTATAATTGACTACGTTTTGCATTTTGTAACTTAATTTAATTCATCAAAATTATGGACATATTTTAATTTTAGTCATATAGTGTTTTTTCTCAGTAGTTATTCAGAGAGAAGATTCCACGTATTCATCCCCAATTTAATTATTATTAGTATCTCTCCACCTAATATAATAATTTGAAAATTCATAAATTTGAGAACCTACTTTCAAACTACAAAAATTGTAATAAAACATTTCTTTCAAAGAGACAATAAAGTTTAAAACCTTCGAAGTGAAGGAACTGGGATTTTACAAAAATAAATTGATTGAATAAAAACAATTATTGTTGTTGTTGTTGTCTGGGGCTTTAGAGCGCAAACCCCTGAGGTCATCAACGCCCATGCAATTATTGTTATCTCGTTTTAAAATTCATGGCAGGTAAGTGGAAAGTTCAAATAAAAAAGAATTAGGAAAATATTTCAATAGAAATATTATATTAATTAAATTAAATATGATATTTTAATACAGTAGAAAAATTTAAAATATTTTCCCCCCATCAACAAATAGTAGCAACAAAATGATCTTGTATACATACATACCTCGAAATAAATCTTACTGTTAATTGAATTTCTTTTTTCTTTTTTTTTATGTATATTGTTCTATAAACTATTATTATTTTCTTTCTGTCCATTAGCTGCAAGAAGCGAAATCGCAAGTGAGGAAGAAAGAAGAAAGATGCGCTCAATTAGAAGGAGAGACAGAACAAATCAAAGAACAAGCAGCCAGGCAAAATGTCGTCATTGCCTCCCTCAGGAAGAGAATACAGGTCAGTAGGGCAAAACCTAAATTATATTTCATGTACATTTGTACTCATCTCTCCACCGTAATAAATATGAATATTGTTTAAATTATTACATATTTGTTAATAAAATACATGCAACTAATACCGGGCAATATGAATTGTTTGGTTGTTAGAATAAATGTAATTATAATTCGGCAATCTATCACACAATGACGGCATCAATCACTCAACGATCGTTCAACAGCTTATCCTTTTAACTTTTCGCTTATTCATTTTTGATTAATTCGATTGAACGATTTAATATAAAACCTCTTAAAATATTTGCTAACTTTAATGATGAATCGTTTATTGTCAATTATTACCCCTTATTTGTTTCCTACAATCAGCACTGATAGAAATAAATTAAGTTGTTATAATTGTACTTATATAGTCAAAAATACCCAATGTTAGCCAAAAAGCTATTTGAAATAAGTATAATTCAAAGTTTTCATTTTAAATATTTTTTTATTTAAAATGAAAAATTCTCGAATGTATTTTTTTTATTTTAATCTATCTATAGTGGCTTTTACGAAACAATATTACATTGTGCACACAGCATTATTCCTTCAAATATCAACTAATCTGAACTTGAAATGAAAACTTCAATAAAATCCATTTTTTGGACTAATTGCGCAATTTTTACAATTATGTAGCAACAATCTAAAGCAAACAAGCAAAAACAAAAAAAATATATTTATTAAAATTTGGATTAAAGTTGGAATAACGCCTGTGACTCTAAAAACCCTTCACGATGTTTTTAAAATAAGCACTCTTTTTAACGTTTCATTGTGGTGGAGGGGAGAGAATAAATGATATGGATCTTGATCTACCCTTTTTAGTTTTATCTAAAATCTCCCCACTCACGTGACTCAACCAGCAAGAAAACACCCAACAATTCAAACGGCCTCAACACTTTCTTGACATTCTAAAACCTTATGATTTTTTAGTGTTAAAGATCTTTGGATTTGGTATATTTATTGTAAGGGTTAAAATCTATTTTTATATTTTGCCAAGCGAATGAATAAATAGTAATGAGTATTAATATCTCCTCGATGGGAGAAATGATTTTGAATAAGACTTTTAAGATGAAATGGAGTTTCATTCCACTTATTAGACATTGATATAATTGAAATATTAACCCGTTTACAGGAGCTGGAGGAGAAGGAGAGGCTGATGACTGCCGGACAGGCGAGGACGGACATGACCATGAGTACCCTCCAGAGGGAGAACAGGTACCACGAAGAGAAGGCTGCTGATCTGGAAAGAAAGGTGGGTACAAAGAACTATAGTCCTTTGCTGGTGTATAATGACACACTATATATAGAATATCAATTACAATTTAGAACGGAATGCAGTTTAATTCACTTCATTTGTTTATTTTTACAATAAAACATACTCAAAAAGAAGTTGTTTAAACATGTATGAGAATCGTATTAAACTGATTGAAAGAGTTATAGTATGAATGGCTGTGCGCCACAGCGGTTATTCCATTTGTTTACTTAAGGAAATGTCTCCCAAGTTTTATAAAGGAAAAATATAATTGCTTAGTAGTCGTAAAAAGGAATAGAAAATACTTATTTAAGATTGAGTTAGTCAACAAAAATGCTGTGACATTTAAGAGTTGGAGTTAACTTATTTTGTGATCTGATATTATTAAATACGGCCATCTTGGCAGATACAGTTTCAGAACTAAACACTTGTTTTTTTCTAGCCGTTTGTCTAGGATAGGAAATTAAAATTTAAGTCAAGGATGACCGACACCCCTCTTTATATAGCTCACGCAACTAAATGTTAAATTATAAATTTCAAGATTGAATTGAACCACTTTTAACTTAAAATCATCACTTCATTTTATTCGTGCCAATCCCAGTAGCAACTATACATGAACCTAGTTATGTGTTTCAGAATTGGATTTCTTGTGC
The DNA here is from genome assembly GCF_000696795.3 of Halyomorpha halys. Taxonomy (NCBI): domain Eukaryota; kingdom Metazoa; phylum Arthropoda; class Insecta; order Hemiptera; family Pentatomidae; genus Halyomorpha; species Halyomorpha halys. Next base: position 177,518 of record NW_027104776.1, read on the forward strand.
ACTGCAATCTAAACTGAATAGATTATTTATTTGTTCTCTTAGATTTATTTTCTATATACCTAGATATTCTTCCATTTCATAATACTAGTATAAGTTATAATTAGCCAATACCATCGCCCTCCTAACACCTCCCAACTCCTTTCGTTGCAATCCGAGATTCACTTCCACAACTACACCTTAAACTCCGTCCCATTAAATTGCTACATTTTGACTAATCCTTAATTAACTGTGATGTATCATTTCTATCTCCCCCTTATGATAATTAATTTGGTTTTAGGTTAGTAAGCTGGAACTGGAACTGAATGCTGAAGAACAGGAGAAGGCACTGGCCCAAAAGGCGCTGGGAGACCTCATGCGACAACTGGAGACAGCGCTTGGGGCCGAGGCTACAGCAGCTGGCAAAGCGCATCACTTAGTGCAGGTATATATTAGTTGGTTGTAGATAAACCGAACTGGAAAAGGGTGGAAAAGATGGAATAGGATTAACCCAGTGAATAAGGCACTGGACTCCTAACACCAGGATTGTGGCAGAGAATTTAGTTTTTGTTATGTCGGCTATGGATTGACTGTGGAACACGAAGGCCATCCTGGTGCACACCTAGCATCTATTAACTGACTTTTAACTATGTTTTCATTTTTCTTAATAATATTTGAACAGAAAATATAGGATATCCTGATCAGACTGATTGTCCAGGAAACTGGAAGATTAAGAAGCCGAGTGGAGGCCGCGGAAGCTCGAGCCAGGGACACCGAAGAGGAACTGCTGGAATGTCGAGCCGCCCTCGGGAGGGCCACCGCGGAGAGGGACAGCCTTCACACCCAGGCCGCCACACACCTCGCGGAAATCGACAGGATACGACAGGTGAGAAAGTGTATTGTTGGAGTATAAGAGGTGTCACTAATGGCTAGTGGCTTTAGGAATTATTTTTGGAAAGGCTAGAGGTATAACAACCAAGATCATAAGTTAGCCGATCCCATTACTTTCCATAATCACGAGGAAAGTCATAACAGAAGAGAAATGAAAGTTAATAATTTGCCAGTACTGCTTTATAAAAACACTACTTATTTCATAAAATTATTTTTATTTTGAAAATTAATTGAGTTGATCACTGATTAGTGTGAACAAATTTTGGAAGGGGTTTACAGATATTTAACCTTTCCATACCTCCCCCCCCTTTTCTTTTTGAAAGACATCATTAAATTCTAACAATAATATCCGTACTTTTTTTTATGGTCTCATTAATTTATTTATAAGCCTAAACATATGTAATATAAAAATTGACTATGGATAACACGTCAACAAAATAATGTCTTCTCAGGAAAGAAAAAAAATATCGATTTTTTTCTGAGGTATAATAAAATTTAATTTAAAAGAATTACGAAAGGGTTAATAAATTGTGGGTGTAGCAGAAGCACTTATCTATACACAAATTTTGAGGTTCACAGTTTACCAAATCAATTCGAAATTTTCTTAAAATATATCAAAAATGTACAATTATTTTTACATTTAAACACGTAAGGAATTAATTATCGTAAAATCTTAGCGCGTTGAAAAGTCGATTCACACTATACATTCCGTTTCTTTTATAAACCGTTTACATAACATATTATTAGGTGAAATCAATGTAAGGAAAATGAGTAAAAACTATTAATTTACACTTAACAATAATGTTCAGAGATGAAATTTAAACAGTACAGAAAAAAAAATGGAATGTAGGTAAGGTATGAATCGACCATAACACAGCTGTATACTGTATGTTGAAAACTAATTGACCGACTAGCCTGCTTGTTCCCTATAGAAACAACAACATACAGTTTGCAATCGATAAACCTTTTACTTCCAAGCCATTGTAAAAACTTTTCTACTTCAAAAGCATCTTTATTTCTTTTTATTTTCTTAAAATTAAGTTGTGATGATATGATTTCTCTTATTCTTCAGTTTGATTACTTTTTGGAGATCATATTCAAAGCATCTAAATTTTGTTTGTATTATCAAATTCACTATTTCCATGGTCAACTGTCCACCAGGGAATCAAATGAGGAGGTTTTAACTAATGAGGCACTGGTTCTTAGAACTATTGATATCTGATAAATATTTTGAATGTTTTAGCACCATAGATTGTTTAGTGCTGATTTCATTGATTTATGGAAGAAGTTTTAAAAATTATTATTTCTAAAAGAAGAGTGTTAAGTTATAGTAAATGAATGCCTGTTCAAGGTGAAATATTGTTATTAACAAACACTAACTCTATTAAAATTTTAATTTCTTTAGTCACCATATCTTAGGACTGAGTCCTCAAATTAGGTAGGGTTTGTCTTATGTTTAGAAGGAAAAAAATATTTGAATTAGAATTTTATTATTTCTATTATATTATTTGTTCCTAAACTTGTCTTAGATAATTGGGCATGGAAATGGAATTTGACAGGATAATGATGCAGAAACCAGTAATTGACAGGTAATGCTGCAAACTCCTATCTTCGACAGTTTAGCTCCTAGAGCTTTAATTTTTCTACAATTTTAGAACAAAAAGTGTGGTCAGCTACCTATTTTTGTCATTTTTCTCAAAACTAGTTTTTTGGCACATACAGCCTTTTCCATTTCCATGCCTCAATTATTTGTTTGTATACTGGCATATCCAGAAAGGGCTGTGGTGCGCAACTCTTCCCTTCCCTAGTAAGTCAACAAAAATTGTCTTACTGTTTGCTGTTAGGTATACAAAAGGAGCTTAATTGAAATATTTAACTTTGACCATTTACACCAACTATTGTGACGAGGTGCATAGCATCATTTTGTCATCATCATGAATCCAGGCAAGTATACGAAGTTAGGCTCCTCTTCAAAACAATTAAGTTTTTCTTTAATTATGTCTATTTTTTTTTAAATCGGTTTTATTGGATTTTATAGATTATTTTACTTTTTAAAATGATTCATGTTTGAGTGTTTATGGAATTTTCCTTAACTATTATTCTAATAGTTGATCTTCTTTTGGAAAATAAGAAACAAAATCAGCTCATATTTTTTTAATGGATGTGAAAAGAACGAATTGAATTTGGATTGTCTAATGTAAATTTTAAAATGGGAACAAAGCATTTAATATTTTTAATTTTCTTGAGGTGTGAGATGATACTTTACTTTGTGAATTTCCTGGTTTAGAGATGTGCTGCTCTCCGAAAATTTCTGAATCTCCAATAATATAAGCCCCCGAGACACCAATTTATTGAAATCTATTGAATATGATTTCCAAAAATAATATTTTATCGTTCAGCCGGAAATTGCCATTGCTTATGTATGAATTATGATTTCAAATAATAAATGAAATTAAAAAACATTATTTGGTTAATTTTTCTAATTAATTGATCAATTTGTTATTTTTAAGGTAATTGGTTTAACCTAATTTATAATAATGTAAGTATCATATTGATGAGAATGTAAACTGACAATTTTTAAGTATCTAATAATAGTATACTTAAAAATTGTCAGTTTGATTCAAAGTTACAGCATCACCAAATGCCATAATCTAGGATAAATCTTATTTGTCAAATGACAGGAAAAAGAGAAGTTGGAACTGCAATGCCGCCTATATGAGAGGGAACTTTCAGAGCTGCGGGATAAACTGACCGGGCTCAGTCGCAGCCTACATGTCACAACGGGAGATATGCAGATTCAGGAATCAACTATCAGAGCTCTGAGAGGTGATTATTAAATAACATCAATGGGAGCTTCTTGGCTTCCTGAATTAGCAAAAGATGGACTAAAACAATGCTGTCCTCTGACTTCTATTCAAACATAACTGAAAATTCTAAACTTTGAGTTAAATTTTAATGGAGTTCAAAGATTATATATATATATATTAAAATTCATTTTTGCTTCATATAAAATCAACATCCTCAGAACCATCGAACTAAAAGTTTTAAAGTTTACCACTTAATTTATGTTTGAAATATTTAATTCTCAAATTTTACTGTTTTCATGATTATCTATGGGTTGGGTGCTATTTCTGAACTCTTTTAAAATTTATTTCTCAGAGTGTTTTTAATATTTATTGTTAGAAGTTTAGGTCATTAATAAATGTTTAAGATCATCAAATAATTATATTATCTATGAGTTTAAAAAAACCTGAAACAAAGTAGAAAGTAAACTATTATATGTTTATACATAATGATGTATTGTTCATTTATGTTTATATTTCATTAAATAAAATCAAGAATTAAAAATCATTATTTACTTTAAAAGCTTTGTTAGTATTGCATTGATGGCCCAACATATTGGTTGACCCTAAGATGCTAATCTCTTGTTCTTTTCAAAGAATGAGCCCTTTTTCTTATCTTCCAATTTTTTAATTCAAGTGTTTATGAATCAACACAAAATTAATTTATGAAACAATCAAACTTGATGATTTTTGGTTTAAATTTTAATATTATTAAATTGTGATGGTAAATTGTTATATAGTAAACTGTAAAACATTTAATAACTTGTGTTAAAAATCTTTCTGGTAATTTTTTCAGAATTTATTGAATGCACTACCGAATAAGATCAGTTATATAGATAGACTGTAAAACATTTCCTGTCAGTATTCATCCGTTTGATTTAGAAAAAATAAATATGAAAGAGAGCTTTACTTTCTTGTTAAATAGAACATGTAGAGAGAAAAATTAAAAGTCATCTGAAACCTATAACTCATAGAAGAACTCTCCTGAGAAGCTGGATTTAATAAAAATTATCAAATCAGATCAGCCTGAATAATATATAATCTCTAGACAGATTGATCATAAACAACCATGAAAAAATATATTACTGGGATATATAAATACAAAAATTACATAATTAAAATGAAAGTGCAGATAGGCAATTTTAGAATGTCTTAAGGTATAAACAAAATAGGAAAATGTAGAAGATAGTTGAAATCGTTAGTAAAAGATAAATTTATTTATAAAATGATTTTTTTAAATATTTTCTAATGATATAATTAAATAATTTGAAGTCGTCATGATAGATATGCATTATTTATTTATTTTTTGTGCATTCCATCTAGAGGAATTGAAGGACAAAGAGGAAAGATCACTGCGTCTCGATACTGAGTTAAGGCATCTTCTAGAATCGCTTGCTATTTTATTAAGTTCGCCAGTTCGATTTGTTGAAAGTAATGAGCTGAGCATCAAGGAAAGGATTAGAGATCTTCTCAGTGATGCCAAGGATAAGTCTATGGTAATATACCTATCTCCTTTAGTAAAACATTTATTGTAGTATTCTAATCATAGTAATTTGTATTATGCTATAATAATACAGAATTACGAATTTATTACAATAATTTATCTTTTTTAATTTTCTTGTCCAATCATTGCTTCTTTTATTTTATGTTAGATGCAACTCACACTTATTTACTTGTTAGAAATGAGGCTTTAGTAGTCCATTTAAGAGATGAGGTTTAATATTTTCCTGAATAAAATTAAAACTTGATTACCTCTTTTAATTTCTAGTTCGCTTCACTCAGCACCTATTATTACCACATTGATTATATTATTAGTGACATATCCATCAAAATAACTTTATACATCCTTCTTGACCTTCCTAATTTGATCAGATTTTTATCTACAAAAAAATTTATATTAATCTTGCATTACAGCAAGTAGATTCTCTTCATGAAAAAATTGGTTCTCTACGGGATCAAGTGGGTCGTTTGACAGAACAGCGAGGAGATGATATGAGGCGATTAAAAGAAGTTGAAGAGGACAAAATGCACTTGGAAGGGAAGCTTCAGAAAACTGAAGTCGAATTGTCAGCTTGTCAAGCAGCCAAAGAAGGACTCCGACGTGACAAAGCTATTGTAAGAATTTATTCTAAGCATTTCGTATTTTTATTTATTTTTAAATAAAAGGTATTAAACTGATGATGAAAGCTATTGTTTAATTCATAAGAATATTTTCATCAATTTTATTGATAAATAATTATTAAACTGATTTATTACCTGTTTGTATTTCCTGCTTTTCATTATAACAAATTATTTGGTTTGAAAAGTGATCTACTAGTTTTTAAGCTCACTTTCACAAATTAAAATTGACTTCTTCAGAGTCCCTAGAATGTGAGAACAAAATACTAAAAAGAAAAATTTACCTCCCTGGAAACTTATCTTTACTTGTTTAGTTTAGAAAAATGATATCTATTGTTTTTCTGTCCTCAATGATATTTGTGTTTCTTTTAAGATTTAAAATAATAATTTTCATGTACGTTTATCAAAATGATTATTTGCAGTTTGTAACATTCCTGGAACGGCTGGCACGAGCCTTGAACATGGAGGAGATATCACGGGAAGTGGGAGTGGATCTTCACACCGAATCGATGCTGCTTCGTGCTGAGCAGCTTGCAAAGCTGGAAAGTGATAAGCTTGCTGATAAGGTGAGGAGAGGAATCAGTTACTTGTAGTAAACAAGAGGATTGTTAAAAATAGTTGTTAAAGTCTACTCCGAGAAAATATAGCCTCTTATTGTATTAGATAGATCTTATTTGTATTACCTATCGTCCTATTCCAGTCTCTTTATTAAATTATTTTATTGAACTAAATGAGAATTAGCTCTTTTTAACAAAGTTGGTTGGTGTTGATGCTAAAGTTAAAACGTTTGTAGTTGTAATGTGCTCTTCTCTTGAACTGCAATTCTTAAGGGATGGATTTTTGTCGACCCTTTTCACTTCTTATTGTGAGTATGATGCTAGTAAGTATTTAGAAATATTTATGCTAAATTAGGGAATAGTGCTGTAAGACAAAACAAACAGATTATATTATATCAAATTTACAATAGCTAATAAAAATAGGAGGTAGTAGAGCTCTAGTAATTCAGTTATATTTGAAATTATTTTCTTGTTCATTTCGTCTTTGTATTACAGCTGATGTTGTACGGGTCTTACCCCAGGTATAAACGCGAGCGATCGTTATACGACATTCCTCTAAGAGAAGTAAGGAAACAAGGCCTTAGGCAGACTATCAGCATGCTTGTTGAATAAACGCCTTTCAAAGGCTTAGTTAATATTAAAATGGAGTGTAGTGCGTTAAAAAGACCTGTAGAAATAATTTCTTTAAAAGAAAATAAAAAATTTACTTTTTATCATAAAATTTTAGTGCTTTATTTTGTTACAAATATCAAATGTATTTTATATTTTCAAAACCCTTACACGCTATGGATACGTATATTGCACAGATTTTTTAATATCATTGTAGAATTTTTAAAAAAATCACTATATTTTTTCCTGCTTCATTTGTAGATGAATTTTAATTTTTTTCAAATAACTTTTAAAAAATTTGGTAATTATTGTCTAATTAGGCCTATTTGACAGGTTTTTAATGGGCTGTTGTTATAGTACATGAACTATTTTTTGTTTGTTTGTATTTTTATTACAAAAAATAAACATTACCATGTTAAGAAGTTAACTTTCTTCATTTTTTAAACTAATCTACTTTCTATTTATTACATTATAACTTATTGTTTTATAATATATCATTTTGTCTAATCTTACTATTTAAGTATAAATTTAAATGTTTGAAAACTAGTATTTATTTATGTAATACTTAAATTAAATTAAGTTTAAAAATTTCCACATCTGAAATCAACTGGTTGGTAATTGCGAATTTCCTTATTATGTTATTTGGAAGATCAGGGTAAAATACCAGACAAGTGCCTTTTTTTTTAATTGAGTTACTTTTGTCAATAGATTCAGTATGAAACTGAATTTCTGTAGGGAGCTAAAATGAGGTAAAATCAATGAAATACATCTAATATAATTTGGTTTCACATTATAGCTCTCTGTATGAATTTATGTTTTTATTCAGGTACCATTAAAACCATTATCTCAATAAAAAATAAAAGAATTGGCCTGTTTTTTTCCCTAGCCCTTCATATATTTTTATTTAATCTAATTAACATTTTAAAACAATTATTTATATCATCATATTAGTATATGTCTAATTTTTTTTAATAATTGTTTTTCCTTATTAGTACTCCTGACATTATATATATGTAGTTTTAATGTTTATTGTAAAGTTGTAAAAAGATAAATGAACATCTTTGAAGCTGGGGATCCAGAAAGTACTAAATAAATGTTTTTTTAAACTTTAAATTTCTAAATGGTTTCATTACCAATTCGATTTTGGCTTTCAGATAATCTCCAGGCAAAAATGCACGACAAGTATTTCAAATTTATAGGAAAACATATGTAGTTTTTGAAAGTACAAAATGACAAAATCATCTATTTGTTTAGGATCTCACCTCCGAATATTTATACTAACAGTTAATCTATTACTTTTACAATTATATTATTATACTGGTAAATAATATTTAAGTACCAAGACATATAGTTCTAGGATTATATTTATTGACCATAAAATTTGTAATCAATCTATTAACTCATTGTTATAAAATATTGCAACAATAAAGAGTAGGGTAAATTGTTTTGTTTTGCTTTTAAAAAAACACAATAAACTTTGATCCGAAATATTCCACTTTTTATATTAGTTGTTCCCATTCTCATAACAGAATGAAACTCGGGTTATCAAAATGTATTTGGACTTTTTTTTTTTGATAGGATTTTGCTAATGCTGACAATTGAGGATTAGCATTAGCTCCATTTAACCTGGTGGAGTAAAACTTTCCAAATTAAAATTTTCATTCCCAGTTCGATAAATTGGACATTTTAAGCTGAAATAGTTAGCAGGCACTAAGGAAGTGGTTAAAGAAAATAATTATGCTAAATAATAGTTGTAGAGTACTGTTTTTAAGTTTTGTCAGAAATTATGAATGTTGTACTATAGTTAGTTAATCAGTGGACGATAACTTGGTCTTACAAAAATTGATAGTTTTGGATCTGTTGATTAGCATCGAGTATGGACGACTAAAGGTTAAGAATGGACAGTTTGATTGTCACTCAAACAAGATTGGTATAGAAATTCCTCCTTCAAAATATTTTTATGAAGGATTTTGATTTATCAATAAATATTTGTTTGGTTTACAGTATTTTTTTACTTATAGACATCAGAATATTTATATGTTTAAAAGTATTACTTGAAGAACATGAAAGTTTTATTATTTTATGCCAAGTATTATTGTGGTAGTCAGCAGTGGTATACCAGCTGCAGCGGAGGGTGAGAAACCTACGAGATCAATTACAAAGGAGAGATCTTCATCTTGACCTGCTACGGAAGAAACTAACTTTGCAAGAAGACAACTGCAGGACGAAGGGCCTGCTTCAAGCCGAAAGGGATGAAGCTAACCTTAGGTAAGTCCTCTTGATACTTTTGTGGTCTTAGCTACATTAAAAAAATTAATACACGAGGTATTTAATTTAATGATTTTAAATATTTATCGTACCAAAGATAATTCAAATTTTAAATATATAGTTAAATAAATTAAATGCCAAAGTGCTTAGTTAATGTAATAATCAAGACAGTTTTCCTCACTATTTTGTTATGTACTAACGCTTCTCAAATGCACTAATTCTGTTCCTGTCACTTAAAAATTTAGTAAGACTATATTTTAGGGTGAAGAAATTATCGAAACAAGTAGACAGGCTTCAGCTGCAGTTAAATGAAGCAAGGGCATTGACAAGAGATTTAAAGCTTCAACTCACTGAAAATAATGACTTTAAGGTAAATTATTTTATGTCTGGAAATTCTCATTTCGACAAAGATTATTTTTACTGAATGTTTAAAACTGATGATTTGGTGTGTTTTAAACTTACTGTAACTGTTTCTATTTAATATATGTTGTAAACCGTATTAAACTACTGTATAGTTACTTTTTTTTTTTAATAAATGTAATACTAGTTCCAGTACATAAATTTATCCTAGTCTTTACAGAATTTTTCTAATTTTTAAAACCATAATTTTTAGTATTCTTCAAAATATTGAGACCTACTGCTAGATTATTAAATTAGGCTTGAAATGCAAAACAACAGATTTTATAGACTAATTTTTGAAATAAAAACTTTTTTTTTATAATAAGTTGAGTAGTAAATGTATCTAATTTGAATTATGTGAAGAATACAAATAAATAAAAGCTTATTTATTAGTACCAACGTTTCGGCTAGAATTTTTAGCCTTCATCAGAGCTAAGAACAAAAAACAAGTTAACAACCAATGAATAAAAGGATATACAAAATGATAAAGAATTATTAGAAAATAACTAACATTATGGATACTTAAATAGTGTTGACAGACATAAAGTATGATAAGGCTGTATGAGGAGAGTTATATTAAAATTAATTAAGAGGAAAGAACAAATAATAAAATACGTATGAAAATCTAGTTAGTAAATATATGTACAAAATGAAAAATATTAAAAATAAAATTATGAAGGAAGTGGGAAATAAAACATATATACAGGTAATTAAACATGTAAGCGAAATAACAGTAAACACACATATATGTGATCACATTGGCACTAATAAATAAATTTTTACTTAATTGTGTTCTTAACTGACCGCAACCCGAACCATCTTCTCCCCATATTTATTATCTGCAGTTAACAATATTCTCATCATTACTAATCTTATCTAATTGAGTTGAGAAGCTATAATGTATTTAGATCTTATATCCTTGCTGATTGTATTTTAAAATAAACCTGCTTCATACTAAACAATAGATACTGACTTTACCATCTTAGATGACGGCATTAGAGAGAGGGAGAAAGATTGATGAACTTCAAAAAAGATTGGCTGAATCGGAAATGCTAAGAACTAGGTGTTCAAGAAAAATGACTCTTCTCAAAGATCAGGCAAGTCTCTGTCCAAAGTCACGTTAAACTGTTTTATTCTTATTTATTTAACTTGAATCATAAATTATTAATTATTCATTTGTAAAGTATTCATTTTTAATTAAATTATATATCTGTTGTAACTATTAATTTAGAAAATAATAATGTCAGATGATATGTAAAAGGATCTATGAATTAAAAATACTCTCTTTAAAAAAAAATTTAATGTCTATTTGTTTTAAGATACTTATAAAAGATTAAATTTAATACAAAATAAAATAGTATAGTTCATGATAATAGCAAGAAAAATTAAAAAATCTCTGAATTTTATTGTGAAACTAGTTTTTGATTTTGCTTCTTCTGTTACGGAACTATCTATGTTTAGGTGAGAGTAACTGGAGAAAGTGCTGAAGAAATGCGTGCGATGGGTGAAGGTGTAGCTCAGGCACTGAGGGACGAAGTGGAATCCTTGAGAAATTCATTGGTTGAGGCAAACAGAACTAAGAGCACGGTGAGTTGATTTGAGATACATTTGGGCCTTACTTTTTTTAAAAATTAATTTTTAATATTAATCCAAGCAGAGCCAAAATGAAAATAAAAAGGACTATGAAAGTCGAATGAAACTAAAAGATGTTAAAATATTTAACAAATGTTTTTTAAAATTGTTTGTAAAATATAATTTTAAAAAATGGAAACTTGTTTAATAAATGGTTTGAAAATGGCTAATGAGCTGAAATGTCACTAGAAAAGTAGTATATTAAAATGAAAAATTTTATAAAGAGTTTTTATTTATATAAAATGTGGGTTTAAAAAATGTGGTTCTTATTTCTTATTAATCTGTTTGAATTAATATTTAAAATTAATTAAGAATTCCCACTAATTAAATTTTAAAAATGAACAATCATAAAAAATGTATTTATCTCAAAAATTGTTTTGTACATTTCACAGTTGAATTCTCTACGTAATACACTCTGTACCACTGTTGGACTGCCTGTGTCTTGTCCGGATTATGAATTAATTTCCAGAGTCACAAAAATGTCTGATGCAAATAGAGAGTTTACTAAAGTTTCACGCAGGTAATAGGACTTCTAATGGTTAAAATTTATAGAGAATATAATTTATTATGATTTATAAATATTACTTACTGAGATTATGTTTTACTTATCCTGAAATGACAATCATCCAGCCTTCCTTGCCTGAGAGGCTTCTGTAAAATTATTGATTCTACTTTCAACTTAACCCTAGCTCAGATTATGTTTGAACTGAGAAAATTCAGATTTAACAACAAATTATTGATGATTTGCCAAAACACACTGTCTCTTGGAGCTAACCCTGTCTAGCGCTAACTAAAAGTATTCTCATAACAGACAGAGCAGTTCCAGATTTTCAGCTTATATGGCCCTAAAATTTAAACTTAGACTTTTAAACGTAGAGAAATAAAATTAGAATATAGAATTAGCATACATTTATACAATTATTGTGTGGTTTAAAGAAAACAAATATATAAGAGAGGTAGGATCCTAACAGTATTAGTGACTTGTGAAAAACCACCTTATACCGAGTTTTTTTAAAATTGTACACTGTAATTTTACTGAACTCATCAATTATCTGTTTTAAATTTATTTTTTTATTAGGTATGACACTTTACCTGCTGTCAGTCCAAGATTTATACCACCTGATGACCCAGTATTGCTCGACACTCCACCATTGGAAGAAATTGATTCAGACATCAACAGCATATATAACAAAAGACCTTCAAGAAACCTCCTTACTTAGAGTACCTCTATTTTTATATCACAATCAAAACTATTACAGGAATGAATGTTATCGATCGAAGATGGTTTAAAAAATGTCATGAGCAAGATGTTAAAAGTTTCTCATTAATATTTCATTTGTAAATGCCTCCATTGAAATATTTAATGAATTTCTAATTTAAAGAAATGGAAAGAAGTTTCCTAAATTGACATAGACAATCTAAGAATGGGAAATGGAATAATGAAAGATGTGGATTATCACTTTAAAGGAATGAGATACCGGTATGCTTTTCGGGTCAGGTTAGGGATAGAGCACTAGAAGAATAGAAATATTCAGCCATGGCACGGCAAAAACACTTCTCATGCCTCTTCTGTGATCTATATTCATGCATTTATTGGAAATATATTAGTTCTAATTAATTATCTCGTTAGAATATATTAAGTTTACTTTTATCATAGGAAATACAATTTTTTAAAACGTTTGCATAAAGACTACTTGTGAGAAAAATAAGACTTTTAAGCCAAATATAGTGATCAGGTACAAATCTGAAAGTGCTCAATGGGTCCAAAGAAAAAATCTTAGTTTTTAACCTATGAAATTCTAGTGCTTTTCTTTTATCAAAATATTCTTATAACGTTGTTATAATGGCGTTCTAAGCTTGCAAAAGTCTTATGAATTAAAAAAAGATAAGAAAAACATCTTAATGTTCACTGTGTAATTATGAAATCCGTTGAGTAGACTCTCTACATACGAGCCAGTTGTATGAAAGTCAAGTTTATACATCTTGAATAGTTAAGATTGTATTTTAGTATTTGTTTGTTTACTTAAAGTTTTGTTAAAAAATTATTTAAAAAAAGAAGCATAATATGAGTTTTTATTTATTACATATTTTAAATATGTTAGTGTTCAATTTACTCATATTTAACATATAAATGATACAATTATTTGTAAATATCACTAGACAAATGTACATATTGTCTATGTAACTATTTTTATTTCATTTCAATTAAATTATCTTTCACTTCATTATTTAATTTTTGTTCGTTCTAAAAAATTTTAAATTTTAGGGATACTGATTAGCATGGGGCTTCCATCACTTTCATTCTTTACTAAACAATAATTAAATTTGAGAAACTAGGTTCATCTTATTTTTGTAGTTTGTTGACTTACTCCATTTACATTCCTACTAGTTCATTTGACGAATATAGAAGTTCTAATAGAAATTTATGATTTGCTTCTAAGACAATCAGCGGATTATAAAGTATAAAATTAAAGGACCAATATTAAATAAGGAATTGGAAGAAAGCATATTAAACATTGGGATCATAGTAGTTTCATTAAAACCATAAATTTAATTAAAATAGAGTTTCTCTTTGGATAATATATAGTTATAAGTCTGACTATTTAAGTGTGCATTTAAAGCAATATTAAAAAATCTAAAATGTGTTCAAAATGCTCATCAATTTATAAACAACTCTATTATTGATATAGTTTATGATACAATCAATTATTTACATAATATTATGGCAAAATTGTTATTATCGTTAACATTTTTTTTTAGATTCAGTATAACTGTGTTAAGTTATGTAATATAGTTTAATTTGTTTAGACTTTATTGTGTTTATTACTTTAGCTTTGTTTTGTTTCTAATATTTTAATGTTACTGTATTGTTATTTTTATAAAATAGTTTTGTGTAGCTATTAATTTGTTATGGAAAATGTAAATAGATTTTATATATTATTATTTCATTTATCTTGAAATATTAAACTAATTTAACAATATTACTATTATTTAGAATAAAATATGAAAATTGGTATCAATGTTATATATATAAAATGCATCTTTCTTATTAAAAAAAAAAAAAAAATAATATGTCAATTTTAGTGATAAAGTTTTGGAATAAGATTTAATTAACTTTACACAAAAGATGAGGAATAAGTTTCAGAAAGAAATATTTATACTTTGAGGTAATGAAATGTCTCTTTTTTTAACACAAATTTTTGGTTTTTAGTAAAATTTGTGTTTATTGTGTTAGTAATTTGCCCAATGAATGTAATAGCAGTAGCTTAACTTCAAACTATAAAACTTGCTTAATTTTTCCTCATATATTATGAATTAATAATATTTAAACACACACATATAAGATGAAAGTCAAAATTTACTGAATAAAAGGAATCTGAAGGTTTAATTTGTGAATGAATACCTAATATACCTATGAATACCTATATATAAATGTCTTAAAAAAGTTAAAGGCTGAGGTTCTATTTATAATTAATACTTTTTATTAAAACCGATATGTTAATACTATGGCATTCATTTAATTCCCAAGTATTATAAGTGAAACTAATTAAAGAGGTAAACCATTTGAATTCCTCTCTTATCTCTTATTTGGCCCAATATCAAACCTCAATATCAATACAAAATATTTATCTGTTTGGGATGTCAATTTAGATCATTTATATTATATATTTTTTATTTTAAAAATATATCTGCATAAAATTTGGAATAAAACCGGTATGATTAAAAAATAATTTTTTTTCAAATTTGGTGTATTCATAATCATTTTGTTGATTATGTTTAAGCAGAATTAAATATTGTTAATTTTAGTTATAGTATAAAAATATTTATATACACACATTTGAATAGATCGTATTCAAGATTGTATAAACTAATGTAAATATATTTATGTACTTGTAAACAAATAAATATTTAATAAAATATAGATGTTTCCACAATTTTAATTTAATTATAAGTGTTTTTATAGTTTGATAATGGGTTAGAGCATTAAGAATAAATTATTGGAAAGAAAGAGAAATGGTATTTCATTGGATTTTCTCTATATTTTATAAAATAGTAGTAGAAAATAATTATGAGTAAATAAGATTTAAAATCCCAGAAATTTGTGACCTATATGGAAATTAAAAAAATGTAAGTAATATTTTTTTTTGGTCATCAACATATCTTTATTGTTAGTGTCATAATTTATATTTATTTTTACCCTTAATTCTTCTCAAACATATCTGAAAAATATAACTTTTGAGTAAATAGATTTCAAAGATTTCTATTTTATATTAAAACATGTTTTGGTTACTCTATAGTGAAACCATTAGATGCTAACTCACAATGATGTATTATTTATTTACGTTTTTAAGCAATAATGAGTTTAAATATAAAATAAAGATCTTTCAAATCAATTTTCTCAAAGATTAAAATTTTTTAGTTATTTTAGAATTGCCTCGGGGTGACAATTAATTTTCTTGATAGTAAAGACATGAATACTATAAGTCAAAATCATTTTCTTTTTTTAAAAGATTACTTGTTAGAAGATGTGCATTCAGTAATTATGTTTCTAAGGGCACTATAAAGAAGCTATTTTAATATAAACCTTTCTATGTGTTTAGGATAGTTGTCCCCTATAAAATAGCTATTATCTCTAATAGCTAACTTAATTGCACTTTCTAATAAATTATGTCCCTTTCCAATTGATTATTCATTCATAAGCAATTAAAATTCCATCTTTGTCTATTTAAATTACAAGTTTATATTATGATATTTCATTCTCTTTGTTTTTCTGTTGCATTTTTAATATCAATGAGTGTCAGTTTTTCTAATAATATAATTTTTATAATACCAACAATTTTCCAAATTGTTTTTCTTTTTAGGCCATTTAATTTAAACAAAAGTTACTTTTATTGGTCAAAGATAACAGTTTTAGTTTTTTTTGTTGGTAAAATTCCAACCATTATTGCTGATATCTGTGAGTGATGAATGTTGTTTGTGCTTTTACTTTTTAATTTATTTATTTCTGTATTTGAATGATTATTTAAACCAGTATGTTATAATTTTAAGTTTAAATATTTTTTTTAAGATAAGGGATGCATATAATATATGTAACATTAAAGAGGTATATGAAAATATAAATATTTATTATGGAAAAAATAAAAAGAGTTTGAAATTTCCACGTTTAGTGTAAACAATTTTTTTTTTAAATTCTATATATTAAATTTTTAAGCCAACATATTCAACTATTAAATTGTGAACAAAAATTGTTTAATCTTCAAAAATAATGAGCTGTAAATTAAAGCATTTCTTGTTAAATCTTTTACCTCTCTACATTTTACATGACTGATCCTGGTTTTCTGGAGACGGACTGGTATTTTCCTTGTTTTGTTTTTTTGGCTGAATTATTACTTTATCTTTGGCTTTCTAAGCAGTTTGTTTGACCACTAAGAATTCAATCCTATCATGTAATGGATGACAGATTGTTGTTTTGATGCTCTGCAGAGGGTTAGCAGGAGTTTTCCTGTTTTTCCTAAGAAAATAAAAAAAATATTGGATTCAAATAGTAATTACTGTGCAAGTTTTCAAAGTAAGCTAACTTGTGATCCTGAAGACTCATAAAAAATCCAGAACGTATGGGGGAGTAAAAGTTCAAAGGCTAAATGTTTAAATGTTAAATTAGTACCTGGAGTTTTTTACACTCCATCTACCTAGTTCAAGGTTATTTGACTAATTTTTTTACCAAAGCAAAATACTTAGGAAAAAATGCCCCTGTACCAAGACAGCTTCGAAATTTATCATGAAAAGAAAGTTTTAGACTTTATTTTGTGTTGATTTTTATTATGATATAGCATATATTCTTGAAATAATGTAAAAAATTAGAATTATTTTCGTACATGTCTTATTTTATTAGAATCCTTACCTGTCCAGTAGTCCAGATGTTATCATAAGCATCATTCTAAAATATTAGCTACCCGATGAATAATTATTTTCAAATTTGCCAAACATATATGTTTGACATTAATTAATGTAAAAACAAAGGAATACCCAATAATCATATTATTTCTACCTATGCACAGGAATGGGTTAAGGTAATAAATATCACATATCTTTAGGCAAGTGATATTGTTGCTCTACTGGTTGAGGCGTAATCATCTCTTGTAATATTCAGGGTTTAGCTACTGGGCAAGTCTTTCGTTTGGGAGTAGAGAGGATTCAAAGAAGATTTTAAGATAAGATAAGATAATGCATTTTTATTAATTATTTTCAATTTGAATAAAATTATTTTAAACGGCGAAACAGATAGAAATGCAATAAAGGAACATGAGATCTGAGGTTTAAATGCGCCAATAGTTATTCAGGTATTCTTCAGGTGTATATTCATTATTTTAAGAGATGATTCACACATTCCCTCAACTTCAATAAGAAAGTATTCACCTTAAACCTCATATACAAGTCAGTGCTAAAAGGATTTCCTGCAGTTCTCAATTACTTCCTGAAATACTTGATTTCAAACATCAATTTCTTGTTAAAAAGGTTAAAAGTGATACAAGTATACGATTTAGGAAGCTTGAGGTGAGACCAAACTTCTTTTCATCTTCATTAAATTATTTACATTTTGTAATAATCTTTCTTTATTAAACATTAATTTTTTTAAAATACTGTAAAAAAGAATAAATTAAATAATAATTAAAAGTAAATCTTAAGAAATAAATTTGTACACTATTCTCAAATAAATGAATTATTAATATTATACGAAAGTGAAATATTCATATGTTAAATATTGATTTGTAAATAATCTAGGATCGAAAAAGGTTTTTAGTAAAGATGAAACAATAAAAAGATTATTACTTAATATATTAATGAATTTTAGATGGAAGCGACTTGATAAAGGCATTGACACATAAAATTTAATTTTAAACTGTATTAATTACTTGTTTTCAGAATTAATTATTTAGATTAGACAGAACCTCTCATTTTTAGCTTCTTTATATCATCTTGTATTATTTTATTCTATTGAATTTTGTCTGTTGTATATTGTTTATTTCTCTTTCCTATTATCTTTTTATTAAACTGTCTGTTTATAAACTGTTGCTGAACTCATAATCTAAGTCAGAAAATGTAATTTTTAAGCTTTTTGTATATTTATAGTACATAGAAAAATTTACATATAATTTGGGCATCATCAAGATTTTTCACTAAACCAATAGCAAAAAGTTTTACTAAAAGTCTTTTATTATTGATGATTGGCAGTATATGAATTAGAAAATGTTCTGGATTGTGGTAAAGAAAGATAATCAAGAAATAATTTCAACTATTTATTTATAGGAAATGCTTCAATCGACACACACGGGAGATCTCCAGTGGGACTGTTGTGACTTGGTAGAGATGTAAAGGATGAATGAAAATTTAAATTCATTACAGAATGAAGTACAGACACCTCCACCAATTACAGTAGCCTCATGAAAATTTCCAGTTTTAGTTGAAGCTTTGTCTATTAATTAATAGTTGAAATTATATCTTGACCACAATCTAGACCATGGCTCCCTAAAAGTTCTATCCCCCCCCTTTTTTTCTCTTTTTTTAAAAATAATATTTGACTCTAAAATCTCAGCAATTCAGGGCCAAGCACCCCTTCTTGGCATGCTTTAGTGTAGATTTCTTTTTACATTTAGGATATAATTTTTTTTTTCAGTACACCCTGTTGTTATATTTCACTTCAGTCCCTAAATCCTAAAACAGTAATTTTTGACTTGATTTTGAGATGACTCATAGAAACTACGTATAGTAAAATTACTTTTAATCTATTATAGTTTTTAATATTTATACTGCACAGTGAAGATTTCTTAAGTGAGCCGAAAACTGTGGAAATTTTATATAATTTCAAAGAAATAATAAATATGTTTAATAATTTATAGACTATCATATACACGATTAGTTGCCTAGAGCGGCCGCTAGAGTCGCTTGTAGCAGTGTTGCCTCGAGAAGATCGCAGTCAGTGGTTGTTGGTAGTCCTTTCTGCTTTCAGTTCGCTGTTCGTTGGGTCTCGGTGCTTCGTAGTTCAAAGTTTATTTTTGTTGACAGTTTATTATAGTTGCTATTTGATTGTTGTTATAGTTGTTTGCCTATTGTTATGCCTGCTGCTTGAAGCATCTCCTTTTCAGCCACCTTCTTCTTTGACTTTCTTCAGATAAGAGGTAAGTTGATAAGTTTTTATTATTGTATATCCAGTATATTCAAAATAAAATATATTAATATTCAATGACATTATATTTCAGAATCTATATCTGTCAATTCCGTATGTTGCTAAAAAGAAAAAAAAGAAAGAATTCAACTCCATTAATTAATCTAATCGCCATTAATTATAAAAATATTAGGATATGTAGCTCTATTCGGTAACAGCCAAATTTAATTTTTAATTCAAATTATATTTATTTAACAATCAATAGAAATAAAAGGCTGTATATTTATTTTTAACAACAACGAGAACCAAGTACATTAGATTCCCACTTAACCGGCTCCTTGAATTAAGTGACAGTAATAATAAATGAAGTGTTTTATTTAGCACCAAGTGTCTATTTAACACCCATTTTGGTTAAAAAAACAAATTAACTAATAATTCATTAATTAAATCATATATGAGGCAATCTTTCTTAAAACATAGTATCTGATATAGCAACTCAATGTTTTTGTTATTGGGTTACTTAGGGCTGATTTCTTAGGTATTTGAAAGAATTTTGTTTTTTTAAAAGAATAATGTCAATAAATTATGGTAATTGATGATTGACAGAAGATAAAACATTATAATTAGCAAATATTTTAACATTGTAAAAGTTTTCATTTTTATGGCTGCCAAGTTTTACGACCGTGCACCTCATATATATAAAAAATGTTTTTAAAAAATATTTTAAATTGGTATAATACATTTAATTTTAACATATATT
>NW_027104776.1:197784-204962 GCF_000696795.3 Halyomorpha halys
AAGGAAGGAAACTTCAACTAGCATCTTTTGTACCTATTTATTATTTATTTTTTCAATTTGGAGGGTACGAAAAAAATATTTTTTTACTTAAATATATTATTTAAATTAATTTGTATTTTCTTGTTTGCACTCCGGATTAACCGGCTGTGTCTCAGTCTTACCTAGCACAGATAAACGAGGATTTGCTGTAATTATAATTTTTATTAACATAGAAATACAAAGTTTCTTATTTATTTTAAAATAAAATTTATCGGAAAGTGAGATATTTTTTCTGTTATGTTTTCATGCATGATAGTACACATTTAAACCTCCAATTTTACTTTGGTTAGTTTTAGCGGGAAAAGTTTCGGTCTTTAAGTCAATTATGCTACTACGGAATTAAAAAACATCGTGTTGCTCTTCTTTTCTAATCGAATTCAATAGAAAATAACATTCTTTAATTTTTTTTTTCTTACTCTTGAATATTAAAACAATGGAGCGTTTGCTTCAATAATGAGGTTGCTTCATTTATGGATGTTTTTACATTTGCCGAAATTTTAGAAACAGCATTTCAAAGACTATTGAATCTACATAGAATTCATTCAGTTAAACTTCTCTTGTCAACTTTTACAAGACACTTGGTTCCCAAAGTGGATGCACTTTAGGGCACTTGAGGTGTCACAGAAGTATGTCAGTGGTGTCGGAAGCGAGTACCACTTTTTCAAAATATTAGTAATATAATAATAATAATAATAATAATAATAATAAAGGCCTAACGAAGACGAAGGTTCGATGCCGATACCACCAAACGCTCTCTGCATACATCCTTCCAATGATGCCCAATTCCACTAAATCAGTTTTAACGCAATCCTCCCATCTACGTTTCGGTCTACCCCTCCGACGTTTACCCGTTAGTTTAGTGTTTATTAACATTTTAGGTATCAAAATATTACAAACAAAAAAATAAAATAAAAATATCAAAAATAAATTACATTCCAGCATTTAATTTACACTGTTTGTTCTCTTTTTCATACATTTCTAACAAGTCTCTGGATAACTATGGCGACATTCTTATATTTTTTTTTAGCTCGACAGGGGTGGCGCGATTTTTTTTTACCCTAAAAGCCCTGGTGAAAAATGTTTGGAAATTGCTGAACTGTTCATCTTAAATAATTCAGAGAAGGATAAAAAAAAATTAATGAAGCTATAATTTATAACTAACATATCGACATGAATGTTATTTATGAATCCATATTATTTTTCTCAATCCTTAAACAGCTCCTAAGATTCCGTAATTGGTTTTCCTGAAGTACCCGTCTTCTAGTATTCTCTCTCATTCTCTCCTAGTTTGACTATGAAGGACTGGTAAATACGTGATGAGACTGAATAAGAACTGCTTTCATAAGATTCACCTTCTGTATACCCGTACGTCTTAATATCTTAGAACCATTTAATGACCTCCTAACTCTACGTTTATAAATCCACCTGTTAAATACTAGAATCAACTGATGTTAACATCCCTTCCCTAGTACTCCCTTTGTAAAATCCTTTTCGAGCCACCTCATTTTGAATTTCTTACCCTTATCCATCGTAAAGCTTCCACCTAAACATCAATTATTCATCCATATCTTCTTGTCAATCTTCCGTATACTCATAAATTAGAAATATTCTTGCAATCTTGCTGAAATATGTCAAATTTTATTTATGTAATTATAATTGTTTTATTTAAATTTATATTATGTTGGGAGGCAAATTTTTAAATTGTCCACATTATGGGAGCAAGTGTCACAGAACGAAGATAGATTTTTCATTTAAGTTCATTTCAATATTATAAAATATGTTTACTCTACATGAACTGATTAACTACCACACGAAAAAGATAGTTAACGATAAAAAAAATTGTGGTTTTTGTTACATTTGCCAATATTTGATATTATTTAATTATTATTTAGAAACATACTTGCTATCTAGAAAAGTGCAATTAAATGAAATCTCGTAAATATTTGATATTCAAATAAGTTTATCTATGAAGCTGTTAACTGTTGGTTGCCTATTTTCCTGTAATAAGTAATATAATAATATTTTAAATAATACTTATTGATTGTTTCAAAATTTACATGTTCTATAACTAAACAAATATTTATTGCTTACCCCTTTACTTAGTTAATAATCTGTTTAAAGGCTGTTGGTTACATGTTTATGAAGCATTACTAATATTATTATTTTTCTAAGTTAAAAACTTCTCTTTACCTTTATTAAAACTTTTAGTTCTAGTAATTTAATTTAATTTTCAACTAGGAACCCTGTATTATCGGTCAGGTCTTTAGGTCTCCGGAGAGGAATGACTTCAACGCCTATGTCCTATCTTTCACTCCTGCCTAATCCATCGGGAACAGCTGGATAAATGTTTACTCAAGAATGCCTGATAGTTGATTTCATGACTCGGGACATAATAATACTTTAGGTTTCGTTTTTTATCTGAATATATATAAGGTGAAATTAGTTTATTTATCATAATAACAATGACAAAACTAACATGACTATTTAAAAAAACCTTTTTTTTTTTATTTTAATCTTTTATAAAAACTACAAGGATGAATGTACCTAAAAGATACTTTGCCAGTTTTGAAGTCTCAATACTTTTTTTTAAAAGTTTTGATTAGAGATAATCGATGATAATGTCTTAATTACAAAATATGTTGATTACTTGTGATTTATTGACGGTTTATGTTACGATTTATGGTACGGTCCTATGTTTATTTGTAAAGATTGTGTTTTTAGTTGTAATATTTTAAGTATTTTTTCTTTGTCTTTAGTTGGTATTTTTTACAATAAGATTTTTCTTTTTTTTTCTTAATTATTTTTTGTTGGTTTTACATACCTTGTACATCAAATTTTGTTTGTTATTTTAGTTACAAGATTAACTCTCCCAGAATGTTTTTAGATTATAACAGGGGTAAATAAATAAATACACTGAACTAAACAACCTAGTAGAGGAACTTTTACTGATTAATATCAAAATTTGGGAGGTAGTAGTCCCATTTGAAAATAAACAAACCACAAAGCAGTGATGTGTTGGTTTCATATAGGAAATACCTTGTTAGATTTTTGTTGTTGTTGATGTTGATCGAAGACAGACGGAAGGAGGTACCTGTCGAGCAGTCGTTTTTTTTCACTTTTTACTCGGAGGGCGTTCCCCCTGTTTTTGCTCCATCCCGCCGCCAGCTCTCAGACACAACATCGCAACCATCTTTACAACTGTCTATGATTCGTGTCCAATCTGGGATTGCTGTGTATCCATTCGTCAAGGCTACAGAACATCCATCTCGTCCGATCGGTATTGTATGGATGTCCGAAGGACCACGCGAATAAGATGTACCGACTGTCAGTTTTTGTTTTAAAGTCAACTTTCGGCTTTATAAAAATTATTTATATCAAAATAATTTAATTATTCTAATTGTGTAAATTTTCCATAAGGATAAATTAAAAAAAAAAAGAAGATTTCCAAGCTAGAAGCCAATAAAAAAATCCGGATATTTTTCCACGCCATCTAGATGTCATTTATTCCCGAACCTAATTGTATTCGTATAACTTATAGTACAAGAACCGTGAAGAAAAAAAAGGCAATTATCCCCCCCCCCCCCAATTTTTTATTACTTAAATGAAAACTATGTATAATTATTAGTCAAAATTGATGAGTCTGCCAAGTATAGGTAAGGGGAATAAAAAATGGCGGCTGTTTCAAAACGTTAAAAAAACATTAATTTTTCATTCGGAGCTCTATATCTTAAAAACTACCAACAACACTAGAAAATCTAAAACAAAATTATTTAAGGAAGAGTAAATTTGCTGAAATATTAGCTCTAATAGAGCTATTTACATCCAATAGTTCTCCAGATATAGTCTTTTAAAAAACAACATTTCATAAAATATCGGTAGATAGTTTATTTATTTTGAGAAATCTATATCTCAGGAACTATGTGACATAGAGATGTCTATTAGCAATCAAATTAAAGCTAGTTTAATGTACGTTAAAGTAGTTTATTACCTTTACCTTCGTAGGAATAGTAGTTTCCATGATATTAAAATAAATTTGTTTGTATTTGTTCGGAAAATAAGTTTGATTTATGAAAAACTTTATTTCAGAAACCATTGGATGGAAACTCACAAAATGTGAATTTCTAGTTGTTCGTATAAAATGTTGGATTTTTGAAAAAATATATCTCTAGACCCATAAGACGCACATATTTGCTAACACTCAAAATAAAGGAAATTCAACTTACTATAAAGCAGTTAATGACTCTTATCTTCCTAGGGGTAGTAGTTTTTATGATATTGACGTATGAATATAAAATTTGTCCGAACAACTACAAATCAATTTATTTTAGCTACTTTTATGAAAACTACTACTCCTACGAAAATAAACGTCATAAACTACTTTATTGCTCATTAAAATAGCTTTAATTTAATTGCTAAGAGACATCTGTACGTCACATAGCTCCTGAGATATATATTTCTCAAAATAAATTAACTAACTTAAAACTACTGATATTTCAGTACGTTCCATACAACATTTTTATGAAATGTTGCTTTTTAAAAAGCTATATCTCGAGAATTGTTGAACGTAAATAGCTTTATTAGGGCTTACAATTTAGCAAATTTACTCTACTTTAAATGATGTTCTCTTTGATTTTCCATTGTTGTTGGTATTTGTAAAGATATAGAGCTCTGAATAAAAAATTAATTATTGTTAAGGTTTTGAAACAGCTACGATTTTTTATTCCCCTATCTATATTCCCCTACCTATACTTGGCAGACTCATCAGTTTTGACTATTAATTATACAGTTTTCATTGAAATAATCAAAAATAGGGGTGAAATAACTGCCTTTTTTCTCCTCTTGAGCTCTTGTACTATTACACATCTCTCAATAGTTTCCGTTTGTGGATATTTTTTGGAGGGGGAAAATATTCATTATCATTTATTGATTGTTTTCATTTTTGCTTGAGACAAATGCTATATGAGGTCTGTTTTGAGTGGATACAAAAAACGTTTATCAAGAACAGTGTATAGTTTTTAAAATAACTAAAAAAATAAAATCTAGAACAGTGTATAGTTTTTAAAATAACTAAAAAAACTATACATCCCTTGAAATAATCTATAATACAAAAGAAAAATCATTTAAATTGGACTTGTAATAGCAACGAAGTTAGCAATGAATATGCTGAATGGTTTGTTAAAATATTCCGTGTATGTTCTCATGGAAACCTCTTCATAAGGGGTATTCATGATGTGTTAAATATAAAATGTTTTACCATGGTAAATGTTATAAGTATAGGATTGTGAGCAGTCCCATTTAAAGTCATGTTAAATGTTAAATGCATTAAGAGCTCCAAGCGGATTTTTTGGGCAACTTCTTTTATAACCTTTCCTTCTAAAACTTCATGTTATTGTTTCATTCTAAGTTTTGATTAATGTTATTTATTACAACATGCCTAAAGTGGGAGTTATATGAAGTTTTTCCACTGAGTGTCTTGTTGATCATCTGACTTGTAAAGAAGAGAATTAAGATGAGGTAATTTACAACTGTCAGTACATTATTATTATTGTCAGCCATTGCTTTATTAGTTTTAAAAACATCCAAAACAACACTCATACAATAAAAATACAAACTACGAGCAACCTAACAAAACGGTGACGAGCTCAACTGATCGTGTGACGCCATTTTCCATTTAACAGACCTAGTAACAGACTCTCAGCCATGTTATATCGTTTAAGCATGGTAAAAGAAGGAATTATTCTTTATTTAACATATGTTTTTCCATTTAACACGCCTTAACATGTTAAACTAAATATCATGAATGCCCCTATAATCGAACTTAGTAGATTTTAGATTATTTTATACAACAATCAAACTGAAGACGCTTTCTGTCAAGACTTTTGAAATGTTATTAATAGTGATTGGTTCTGAAGTT
This sequence comes from Halyomorpha halys, assembly GCF_000696795.3. Classification (NCBI taxonomy): domain Eukaryota; kingdom Metazoa; phylum Arthropoda; class Insecta; order Hemiptera; family Pentatomidae; genus Halyomorpha; species Halyomorpha halys. Next base: position 203,738 of record NW_027104776.1, read on the forward strand.
TTCCCATATAATTTCGGATGTTCCTATATTATGTATGCAGCTGTAATGTATAATCTAAATTTATCACGGGTGAAATACAGGGTTAGTTTCATTTATGAACATAACACGTTCGGTATATTGCTATTACCATGGCGTTTCCAGTTTTAGGCAGTTTTTTTAACTAAATTTATTTTTCAAACTCTACTCAACTCGTTTGTAGTAAATGTTTTAAAGCTAAGATGACCCCGAGCTCAATACTGGAATTTGGGGGGCGGGGCGGAAAGAGAAGAATTCTTTACGAATGGGTTATTCCACGTCAAAAAAAAAAATGTTTGAATCTTATGATCTCAGATTTTCTTCAAATTTTGCACAGGTCTTGTGTAATTATGCTCATTAAAAACTAAATAGTTTTTCCTGAAAAGACGGATTGTATCAATGATCCGAACTTCTGCTCAAAGGGTTCCCCCCACCAAAAACAGAAGAACCACTGTCCTAGAGGGATATTAAACTTATCCCTACACATAACTAATACTCGTGTATATCGATACTGGATACTATTAACAATAATGAATATTTTATTATTATATATTAACAATAAAGATAGATCTTATTAATGGTAATTTGATTCCTACTCTTTTCCCTTCGCCGTAACACTTGCAAGAAGTCTTGCTCTATCTGATTTAAAGCCCTCCTGAGATGAAGGTCAACGAACTCAAAGCGGTCTCTGGACCTGGACCTGGCTTTAAGACATTCTTTAAACTTGGAGCGATTAAACTCAGGTAAAACCAAATGGTTAAACGGGAGAGAAAAAATTTTTTTTGCACTCCTAGTTGGCAATATATTTACCTGTCACCTACAAAATAAATAAATTTATAAAATAAATAAATAGCCCCAAAAAGAGGCAAATATAGTTCTTATTTTATTTAAGTATCTCAAATACGCTAAATAACTAACAACTTGACGTTTCACTGATTTAGACATCAAAGTAGAAAAATACTGCCCATCTCAGATCAGCATTCTAATTAAGGACCGATTATCGAGATATAGTGTACCACTGACTTGAGATGTGCTATCTTCCTTGTGCACTTATGTGATCTTGTATTCTTGACTTTTTCTGTCCATATCGGCCAAACCTTGGCTGGTTAGATATTTCCGAGTTTTTTTTTTTTAAATGAAAATTGATAGATTTATTTATTGATAGATATTACAATCTGCCACACAGTTGTCTGATCTCATACATACTAAA